>NC_043982.1:25445862-25745862 GCF_902150065.1 Myripristis murdjan | reverse complement strand
GGATGGAATCGTGGAGTTAGCCAAATAAAACAATCTATTTTTAACGCGGAATTTGACATAATAACAACTGCACCGGCACAGCACTAGCCAAAAAGCAAAGAAACTTTCCAGCTACAGCAGCGCACTGACATAGATTGTCTAACAAAGTGAAGACTTGCTACTCCGCGCTATTTTCACTGGCTAACAGCTGCACACTGGCTTAGCTTGTCTATTCAGAGAAGAGGTATCACTTAGGCTTATTTTTCATATTCAGTCTGTGTTATCACATGCATACTACTGCTCATTCATTGGTAGTTGAATTGTTAGGTCTGTTTGATAAGTAATTTACATTTTTAAAATAAATAATAATTTAACATATTGTTAAAAAATTAAATTTAAAAATTTAAAAATGTCTGGAGTCACGCTTACTGGTAAACATCCACTCCTTCAAGATAATTTATAAATTATACATTAAATATACATTAACACTACATACTGAGTGTTTGAGCAACACATCTCTGTGCTACAAAAGATCCGTGGTAAAAGTGGAGGTTTGGAAACTTGAGGTCTTGCTGTTTGCATCCCTGCATAACGTTCACTTTTCCGTTCATAAAGTCGCCTTCTTTGTGTTACGAAATGGGCTCTTTTTGACCATATTTCGGGGGACACTACAGCTGGAGCTAACGTTAACAGGGAGCCTGTGTGTGCGCACGCGCGTATACCCACTAGAATAAACTAGACTACACCACTGGTTAAGGTGGACTGACGATAGCACCAGATGACAGACCTGCTTGAAGGTGCAGGGTGCTGGTAGGTCTGAACCCCCTGCCTGTGGAGGTGATTCAAATCGAGCAGTATATTTGATAGCATGGTAACATAATGCTAGATATCAAAAAATGTATTTGTTTAGAGAAGAAATCAAAATGCATTGAGTCATCTAGCCTCTCTGGGTGTTGTCCATCTACGAAAAGTTACCCTGATAGTGAGGCTGGTTTTGTTTTTTGTCTTTGAAGATACAGTGAGCCAGCTGTGAGTGATGCTGGTTCTCCAGTGGCAGCAACCACGGCCCAACATCAGATTTTGATACCACAAGATATTTTAACATTGTAGGAAAAGCCAAAATATAACACATAGTAATTTTGACTTATTTCAGTGTTTGTGAAGTGAAAAATGCTCCTCATGATTTTGACATATCCCAGCAACACCCTTATAACTCATAATCGACATCTAACTCTTAAGTTAAATAGACTGAAAACAAAAATATTTGCCAAACCACAAGCCCATTATGGACTTAATGTGTATCTCGGTGGGCTCTAGTTATAGCTACATTGACCAGAGAGAGCAGTAGTGGCTGCAAAATACTTTCTGTCTCAGATATGTCTGGAATTACCCTGCTATTCTGGTAAGGCTGCATACTTTGGCAGGTCTGAACCAGTTATGAGAAACAAAACATATTTTTGAGCTTAGAGTGGGAGTATTACTTAGGACTGATCAAATACCATTCACCTCAAATGATTTTTATCTGCGCCTAAAGAAATCCTTTCCATTTGACCATGTCTATACGCAGTGCTCCATTGAGATTGTGTTTTTGATCCATTCCCATGAATTGCATATGGATATACAGGATCAATTCAGTTCAATTCATTTCTGCTTTATTGGCATGAGCAAATATGGCATGTTATTGCCAAGGCATTTTGCAGAAACAATTAATACAATTATAATACATATTTTACAAATATGATATACATTTCAATATTTATATAATTAACACAGTTAGTCAACATGCAGTTAATGAATATAAGCCAGTTACTGCAGGGCCGAAACCACCATTTCAGCATTGGGGGGGGGGGCAGATATGCTTGAACATTGAATTGCTAATATATTCCAGCATTCTCTGTTCATATTCTCTGTTCATGGTTAAATAACAATTTAGTTGACTTTGTCTTTTTGTTACATTTATCCACTGTTTTAAATACAGATCTTTTGATTGGTTCATAATTTTTTGCCTTCTGTTTTTTTTTTTCTTTTTCTTTTTTTCCTTTTTTGGATCAGTGCTGATGGGAGTCTGCGTGGTGATAGCTTCATCATCAGCTGACTGAGGGAGATATTTTCGTGTAGTTATAGCTTCATCATCAGCTGACTGACTCGTTGTTTTCAGGGTTCAGTTCTTGGGTTTGTAGTGCTTTGAACAGGAGTACATCTGTGGGATTTAATTTTAGGTGTGTCTAGAATGTTAATGCACATTTTTAAATATTTAGTAGTGTTGAAAAACGCCCCAGTTCCGCTCGGCAGATGTTATTTGGTGTATTCCTGTGAACGCTGAGTATTTTTCAACAGAATTGAGTATGGAGGGCCTTTATCCCATGAGTCGAACATTAATCCACTGAGGGGACCCCAGAGCTTTACAATAAAAAAAAAACTCACCAGATTCTAATTGGAATATTAATGCTGAATAATTTGGTTTTTAAAGCATATAATGCTCTATATGCTTGTCTTTCAGTGTGTTTATTGCCATATTGAAATTTCCTGATGCATATATGGTCAGACCAAGGTAAGTAAGGGACCTTGTGTGTTAAATTGCAGTGTTATTCAAAGTAAACTGGGACTTGTTTTCAAGTTTCTTCTCTCTCTCTCTCTCTCTCTCTTTCTCTCTGGAGTAGTGCCAGTTGTTACCATGCTGACATTTTTTTTTTTTTTTTTACATTACCATCAAACTCACAGGTGACGAACATGTGTATTACAGCAGTATCTACAATGCATGTCCATTCATGAAGCCAAACAAAACTGTCTGGCTCTTCACATGTCCTTGTGTGACATGAAGAATGTACAGCAAAGCGGTTTTTCCTCTTTTCACTTAGATGTATCAGTAGATGATAGAAGGCACTTCAGCGCTTTTTCAAGAAAATGTGTAAGCTCATACACGAACTGTGCTACGTCATATCAAGAGTCCTTCAGTATCAGCTCAGTCCAAAAGACCACCACTTTTTCCAGCCACTCACTTACATAATTTAACACACACACACACACACACACACACACACGAGTCTGGGAAACCTCATGCATGGCTTATCAATCATTGAACGGCTTTGCAATCGTTTTCCCTCTCCTTCTCTCCCAAGTGGTGAAACAACCCAAGCAGAGGTCCATCTCCTGAAATGTGATCTCAGATAACCCAGGATGAGTGTGTGTGTGTGTGTGTGTGTGTGTGTGTGTGTGTGTGCGCATGTGTGTGTGTGTGTGTGTGTGGGGGGGGGGGGGGGGGGGGGGGGGGGGGGGTGTCACAGCATATGTGTGAGTCTGTGTTTGTAACTGGGTTTGTCTGTGTGTGTGCATGTCTAAAATGTGTGTATTGTACTCTGTGTCTGTAATTATGGTAAACGTGAAGTTAGATAAGGCTGTTTAGCTTTACCTTTGAATTTGTTTTGGATTTGTTTCTGGTGTTATCAAATAGCCTTGAAGATATGACTTAAAGGGTTAACACTCTCTCTCTCTCTCTCTCTCTCTCTCTCTCTCTCTCTCTCTCTCTCTCTCTCTCTCACACACACACACACACACACACACACATACACACACACTTACAAACATACAGAAACACCTTCTTGACCCTTTCCTCTTTGTCTCTTCCTTAATGCCTTCCACTGTCTCTGACATATGATTTCCTCCCATTACTGACTGTGTGTGTGTGTGTGTGTGGGTGGTTGTGAGTGTCTACAGTAGCACTTCAGCTTTAACCTAGATCCACATATATGCAAAACACATGTGCACACACACACGCATGCAACAGCAGACACATGCATACCTCTTTCTCCCTCCCTTTTTTTGACCTTTAATTTCCAGGGTTTGTATTCAACTCGCAAACACTCGGAAACTGAGGGGAACGAAAAAGAGAGACGAGCAGAGAGAGAACAAGATAGGACGGAGGGAGGGAGGCTGGAGACAGAGATGGTTACATGGAAGGAAGAAGTGATGAAAGAGAGAAGGGGGCAAGGGAGGAGGAGAAGAAATACAATATAAGACGGGTCAGGAGCTCCCTGCTGCTTCACTGGATAGCATCAGAGTGTTTTTGCTCGGTAGGTAGAGTATGGGACTCAGGTAGCCTCTAGTGCCAGTAAAGGTTATTATAGGCTTGCATTTTTCATTAGTTTTTATTTTTATTTCAGTTTCACTTTATTTAGTTTTTAAAGAATTTGCTAGTTTAGTTTTGAATTTTTGAAAATGCTTGTTTTTAGTTAGGTTTTTCTTAGTTTTGGTGTTAGTTTTAGTCTTTTTTTGTGATATTGGGTATTTGCTGGGTGATATTCAAAAAGGTCAGAAAAAACGTTGCATGTGTGCATGTGTGCCCAATGCATGCTGGGAGGGGCCTCAGCCCCCATGATGCTGATTAGAAATATGTGGGTACAGCAGAAGTTGGGGCCTCAGGAAAATTTGTCTGGTTTGGGTTGGAAGGCATACTGCGGTCAGAGAATAAGTCGGAGAGGATGATCAGGTCTATGGATTTATTCAGATGATCTGCTGGTCAGTTACATCGGGTAAGCAAGTGTACTATGAGTGTTGTCTGAGAAAAGATATTTAAAAAATTGGTAAATTAGCCACACACACACACACACACACACACACACACACACACACACACACACACATATATACATTATATAAAATGAACATACCTTTACTTTACAGAAGGTTGATGTTTCTGTATTATAAATCTTTTTTTTATTGGTCCTATTTTGAGCTATTGGATTTTTTTTTTTATTATTGAACTGCAAGCCATAATCATCAAAGTGGTCAAATCATCAAACAAAAAAGGCAGGGGGGGGGTTTTGACCAAATAAAATCATGCATGAATGAAATAATAAAGGCACAGAAACATGATCTAAGATGCAGAGTGAGATGTCACAGCTCTAGGAACTAAGTTCAACAGAGCCAGGCTTTCTTTGTGTGAGCTGGCTCGACTAAACCTATAAAGCGCCAATTAGAGCTAATTGGTAGCATGTCTGTGGTTATCAACAGGAGCTAGGAACAAATAGTCATTATGGGGAGCTATGAGGAGTACAAAATATATATATATTACTGTGGCCGCAAATAAGGTCAAAGAAGAATGTTGGCAGAAAACTGTGGATCGTGTAAATTCGTAAATTATCTCCCATTTTATTTCTATTAATTAAACATTACACTCAGTAATTGCATTTAGGACTCACACTATCCAATAGGATGCATGTAAATCACGGTCATTTTTGTCAGTATCAAGTTAAATAAATTGAATCAATATAATATTAGACCTATGTGTGGCAGACTTTAATTTTTAACAGGTGTTTGAAAAAAAAATTAAAATTTAAATGGTTAATAGATGTGTTAACCTGCAGGAAATAATGAAAAAAATGAAAGAAAGAAAACTGTAGGGGAGCCAGCCCCAACTGAAGACACAGATTCAGAGGAGCTGGCCCTTTCCTCCAGTCAAGGCTGCCCAGTCATGGAGGGTCTGCCAGGGGCTGCCCCATCTGATCCTGGTGCTGCTACCTCAAAGCAACTAATACTTGTCCAAGGTATGTATAAGTGATTTGGCACTAAAAAGTACTAAAAGCATTTTTTGCTGTGTCCATTAGCTGTAGAAAGTCTTTGTCTAATTCACAGTTGAAGGAGCCACTCTTGTTTTAGTGGAGCCACCAGCACACACACTTGCTGAGCCCCAAACACAGGTAACTGTTAAAGCAAGCTGTCATCAGTGTTTGCCAATTTTTAACCGAAACTCTGAACATAACCTGGTACAGAGCAGGTTATGGATATTTTGTTTTGTTATTGACAGCTGATCAGTTACATTCAGGTAAAGTTTGCAACCATCGTTATTAAGTGTTGATTTTGCAGTGAGTTATTAGCAGTTATTTGGAGGGTTGACTGGAGAGTTGCTTGGCTGATATGGCTGTAGAGCGAGTACTCAAAACTATCTAAATTGCATTAAGGTGTTTGCCAGTGAAATGTGAAATGTCTATCTGTTAAAACAAACAAACAAACAAACAAAAAACACACAAAACATCCTCAGACCAAGTTGTGTGTATACTCTATCTGATGATCATTTTCTAACCTTTATTGATCCAGGGCAGGTCTCCTGAGCACACAGTCTTTTTTAGCCAACAAAAATGTGTGAAGTCTTTGTTAGCAAAAATCTGCTATGTATCCCTACACTTTAGTCAAACGCATTCATGCTGGAACTGTCTGTTAAAACCGCAGTCCTCTATTGTTGGCCAGTGAGCAGCTCCGTTATAGCAGGACCTTTCTTGGGAAAAATGTTTTTTATATGACAGATGCCCTCTGCTACTATTGTGATCTTTGGGAAGCCATCCTGAAAGTTCAGACAGGCTGAACCACTGCTGTCGTTTAAATCACTTTAAGATGGGATTCTGCAGATAGTTTTGTAATGATAGATCTTTCTTCACTATTGTTTTAGCTGCTGTCCTTGTTTTTCCTTGCATAACTTGTGTGATGTCCCCTCATGATGATAAAAACAAGAGAAAAAAAAAGCTGTTGCAAGGATTCACAGTTACTGTGTGTTACAATACAGATCGGGAGGGAATGTAGAAATTTCAGCTCAATGGTCTGTCTCTTGTTTTGACATATTCCATCTTTTGGCAAGCCAGACATCCCGTTTCCTGGCTTTGCATGCAAGTTAAATCCATCAGGCACAAACAATGTCACTGGCCACTTGTTTTTGCCAAAATCTTACAGCACCCTCTCTGGACAGACATTTAGGCAACAAGAAAATATCTTGCAAAAACATGAGGCTTAACCAAGTCAGAGAAAATCCATCAGAGCTAAAAATGCAACACAGTAATAAAAATAAAGCATAACAGTGGAAGCATTCATTCATATTCTGTCTTTTGCTGGTTTTGATTATGACACACTTTGTAAATCTAAAGGACGAGTTCACTATTTTGGAAAGTAGGGCGTATTTACAGATTATCTAGCATCATCCTCAGATGTAGAGACCATCATTTCCCCGACTGCCTCGGTGTAGATCCTGATATCAATGTGCTGCAGGCTCCCGCTTAGCTACAACAGCAGTCAATGGGACAATTGTACATGGCTTTGAAAAACTAAAATAACGTCACTTTTCCGAAAACAAGTAGCTTGTCTTATACTGTCAGAATGTTCTCTTGGAGAAGAGTTTGCAAGCTGATCATTTAATCAACAGAAATACTTTGTTTGGAACTGAACTACTTTATTACACAAACCAAACATTACCATTTAAACAGTAAACTTCCATGCTGCAGCCTTGCTCTGCCCAGCCAGCAGAGTCTAATGTGGAAGCAGCCAAAACAAGTCCCAAATGAATACTGCTGTCAAAACCCATAACTACTGACAAAATGCTGGCTTGTGATACCTTTTTTGGAGAACATACTGCAATATGTAAGAGTACATTTTCCCGTTTAAATAATTATTTCTTTCTCAATTTTCCTGTATTGGAAAAGCAACATAATCTTATTTTTTCAAAGCCAATTTTTGCATTTACCCCATAAACCACTATTATATCTGAGTATCAATACTGATCAATACTGAAGATGCAGTGTATATCTGAAGATGTTGCATGGTAATCTGTAAAAATACACAAACACAAAGACCCTGTGCCTCAAGAACCACACATTTCTGTTTTGTGCCCTAAAAGCCTCTAGACGGACTAGTCACATTCACTGCCTACTGGAGCACCACTGGAGGATGAGTGGCAGATTTCAGAGGAGCACTGTTGAAGTTACCTTGGAAACAAAACAACTGCCCTCTCCCTCGCTCTCTCTCTCTCCCTCTCCCATGACAGAGTGCCTTTCTTTCTTTCTTTCTTTCTTTCTTTCTTTCTTTCTTTCTTTCAATTCAATTCAGTTCAATTCTGCTTTATTGGCATGAACAATTATGACACGTTGTTGCCAAAGGCTGTGGCAGGCAGAGGTATATTTGGCTGCTAGAGGAACTGTGGTTCCTTCACCCAGGAGAACTGACAGCTTCTCTTCAGGACTCAGTGTGGGCAAATTTGGCCTTTTACTACTTATTTCTTTGAAATGCAATGCTGAAATGCTCTAAGTGAGGAGAACTTCTCGCCGTAGAGGAAGAAGTGCATCTCTGATGTTGACACTTCTGTCCAAGTTGAGCAACTTGTATTTTAAGCTCTCCTTATCTTTAACAACACACAGTGCATTTTCATTGTTCATGTAACATTAAACAGGGAAATCAAAACACACTGGCTGTCAAAATTATCAGCTTCTGGTGTCTTTTATCGGTTTTATCAGGTGTAGCACCTGCTGTATCCTCTCTAGCCACCATGTCTATTGTTGTCGTGTGACATGTTTCCCTCCTCTGCAGCTTCTTCTTCTTCTTCTTCTTCTTCTTCTTCTTCTTCTTCTTCTGTTGACTTCACGGCAGACTGGACGCCCATCAGCGCTCCACTGCAGCAAATACTGCCCCTTACTTTTAGACATTTTTAGTGTAGATTAGGCTATCAAGGTAGGCAAACACACACACACACACACACACACACAAACAAAAACAAAACAAAAAAAAAAAAAACACTGACTTTTTTTACACTTTGACTTTGCGACGACCCCTGGTGGGCGTCGACGTCTGTTAAACAGCATCCTTGCTTCACTCTGTGTTCTTGAGTGAAATATTCTGTTCTTTGGTTGCTCATTTTCACAGCACACTGGTTGTGCTTGTACATAGATTTGATGAGGTCATACACCTTACCACCTATTCTACACTGAAGGATTTTGAAAAAAAGTCCCTCATGCCAAACAGAATCAAAAGCTTCCTTAACGTCAATGAAACAAGCAAATATTTTCCCTCCTTTTTCCAGGTGAACATACTTATAAATTAAAGTGTGTAAGGTGTAAATATGGTCAGACTTTCTGTAATTTTGAAGAAAGCCAATTTGACGTTTACTTTTTTTTTTTTTTTTCCTGGATAAAAGCTAGTATCCTGGAATTGAGGATACTACAGAATATTTTGCCACTGCTGACACAGATCTCTCTGTAGTTGTTAGGGTCTGATTTATTTCCATTTTTATGGATTGGGGAGATCAGTCCCTGGTTCCAGATATCAGGAAAACAGCCAGCAATCAGCAACATGTTGCACAATGTAATGCTGGCATTTTGTAATTCAGGGATACTGCTTTTCAACATTTCATTTTTGATACTTTTTGATAGATTGGTAATCTAATTGGTTTTCGTTATTCTTCATGGCTGATTCAAGGTTGCCTAATTTAGTTTTAGTTTCTGTTTGATTTGGGTTAAGCTTAAAGTGTGAGTCATTGAGTCATTAAAGTGTTTTTTTCCAAATGTGCTTGCATTGTTAATTGTTTTGGCCTTGTCCTTTTTAAACTGTTCAGCATCATCCAGAAATGTCCTTGGTCCACTGTGTTTTCTATTTCCTCCAGTGTTTCTTTGTTGTAGAGGAGTTGTATTCATATGATTGTCTGTTTATACTGTTTTGGAGTTTCAAAGTATTCGTGCTGTAATGGTGGCTTATGTTGTCGTCTGTGTTTTTGTTTTGAGAGCTCTCTTACATGTTTTTTATTTTTTTAATTTTTTTTCACATTCACTGTAAAACCATTTTTTCAGAGCCTCGTATTTGCCTTGTGTGTGCTTTTGATGCTGATGGTTTTTTCAAGATTTGCATTTAAGTCTAGCTTTTTAGAGGATATGGTTAATATCTTCTGTTGCTTCATTGATTGCCTCAGAGATTTGTTGGTAATGTGAATTGTTGAACGTGCTTATTGCCAACCTTACTTCATTTGTATTTAAAACTTGCACATATCTTTCAGCACTGTTTGCAGTCCATCTGTATGACAGGTTAAGGTCATACAGGTTAGTGGGATGTTCCTTAATCAAATCTTGTGCCTGTTTTTTTTTATGTAAATATTAATCTAGCTGTGATCTGAAAGGGGTGTTTGTGCTCACACAGTGAAACCACTGAATGAGGTGGGATTTCTTTCTTTCTTTCTTTCTTTCTCAGGCCACATGCACACTAACACACACATACACCTCCCTGTTCCTCTGGCGGTCAGCAGTGGGCAGTGAAAAAGCATTTTTTTTTTTTTTTTTTTTAAAGCAAGACTGAAATTTCAAATTCTGTATTTATACTTGGAGGCATTATAAAATTGATTTTGAATGGTTTTACAATGTTGTTTCTGTAAAAGTCACAAATGCACTTTTAGATATGACAAAAATGTAATAGTTAAAGTAGAAGGAGCGGATGGCTGTAGGTGGGGTCAAATATTAAGGTCAAATGCCTGCTAAATTAGCTCAGCAACACACTGTGGGCATCTACAGATACTAATAGGAATCACAGAACTATGCTTATGAGCCACAACACACCACAGGATCTGATGTGGATGAGGGTTTTCATCTACCTCTGTCTGAGCGTCTAATTATCTATCGTGCAAAAGATAACTCTATATCATACTGTTCTATACATGTTTGATGAAGTTGCCTACTGTAGTTTGCTAACCTGGCAATGATTCCTATTAGATGTTTTTCACTTGCATGTGGGGTTTAAAGGTAAGTCATGGTTTATAGGTTGAAATGTGACAGAGGTGATGATGTGCAGACTATTTTTTTTTTATTGCAATACTGTATTTTCATCGACCACAGCATGGTAAGTGTCAAGCACAACAGTCATTTCCAGCATGTAACATTTTATTAACTTAATTCCGACTGTTCTCACATGCATGAAATGAATTCAAGCTATTTTTTAATTAGTTTTGCCTTACATCTTGGTCTCTTTCACTTCCTTTCAATTCACAGTGAACAACTCCAGAGACTTGTAATCCAGTTGGTGGTAATCCATTGTAATAAACAAGAAGCAAGCATAACAGTTCTGTCTCTTTGCACCCTTCAGCACTGCAGTGCTGTCATGGCACCATGTCTGGCATGTGACTGACATGACATAATGTCTGCCACATCGGAGTGACATGTCACTCAAACTTTTTGAGTGACACGTCAACCTAAAACTAATGCACTGTGATAGGCTGTTCGCAATTTAGTTTGCTTACTGCAATGTAGAAGATAATCTTTTCCAAAAGCTGTTTAAAGACAACAAAGTAGGTGGTGTACTTTTAATAAGATAGCAACAAAAATGGTCATCTATCATTTCAAAATAAGTAAAATGAATTCTTCATATTTGATGGTACTGTTGACAGTGCCTATTTTGTCAAACAAGATAATACAAGATATATGTGCTGCACTTTTATTCCAACTGCTAATGGAGAGCACCTGACAACCCTCTCCACTGAAAAGAGGAGCAGAGTGTACCGTGCAGCCTTGCTCTGGTTTTTTTTTTATAGATTTTTCAGGTAGGAGTGAAAAGAAGAAGGAGAAATAAAGGATGTTACCATATGCCAGAATGTGCATTACCATGGGATATTGGTTGTTGAATGTAAACGTGTAGAGCAATGTGTGCAGTCTCCTGTTCATAAATTGCCTCATATTGTCCAATTGCACTGTAAATTGTTCTGATTCTGAAAGAGACAAGCAATACATGTGAGATTACATGACATCTGATGGGCTTGTATTGATGCTGAAGTTGATTTTTACATGCTTGGAGTTAACTTAGTTGACAGTTTTGCAGTGAAGCACTAGCATGGAGAGAAGAACAGAGGACTGTGGCCTTATAGGCCACATGTAAAACTGCAAGGGTCAGGGCTTCAGTCCTTAATGGGCCCTCCATATTAAGATGCATACATTTATGATGCTGTAAAGTGCTTTGCATTAAGGTTGTCACCAAATGGCACATTAGATGATGTCCTAAATAAATGAACAGAGCACATGGGTTGCAGGGGTGCTATGTAACACACTGTTGACAGATTTTCAAACCTGCTTAATACCTTTCCTCCATCCAGCACTGGCAAGTTGATGACCTTGTTGACAGTGTTAATGGTGAATTAAGATTCTCACTAGCTACAGTTGTTCCTGCACAAATACAAAAAAAAAAAAAAAAAAAAATCCTTAATCCACAAATTTGTCAACTGAAAAGAAATTGTCAAAAAGCTGAGAGATGATGGAGGACAAGTAAACTACATATTATAATTTAGATAAATTAGAATTTAAAATCTTGCAGTCAGGAAAGAAAGTCAAGCCTAGTTCTCAGAGATTATCTCTGAAAACCAAAAATATTCCCAAAGTGCTTTTTTCCACAATTGCCTGTCTCCTAATCTATCACCTGCTCTCAGTCTTCATAATGATTAATCAGCTTCTAAATGCCAAGAATTTGCTTAATTTTCTAAAGGGACAATAGTTTCTATTATAGCCAACATTATTACTGCAGACAGTCAAACTCCATGAGATCTTCCAGCCCATGGGCCTCAATCTATAATATCATTTTTTAATATGATAGAAGAAACTAGTATCCGAACTAGCATCCCAACCAAGCTGTTTAAATCCTGCTTCCAAATTACCTCCCAAGAAACAAGTATAATAAACTCCTCTCTTAATTTAGGCATCTTGCCCATAGTTTTCAAGACTTCAGCGGTGAAACCAATCTAGATTACTCACAGCTAAACAATTACAGACCAATTTCTAATCTACCTTTTCCTTAGTAAACTTTAACAGAAAATTGTTTTTGCTCAGCTACTTCATCATGTAACCAACCACGAAACTTCAGAAAAGCTCTAATCTTATCTAAGCTGGAAACAGGCCTCTTGAAAGCTGTAAATGACGTGAGAGTTACTGTGGATGCAAGAAATGTGGCTGTCCATCTCTTAGACCTGACCAACCTTCTGTTGACCGTGAAATTTTAATTGACAGACTTGAGAGATGGGTGGGTCTCTCTTACCGTGTCTAAGCTTGGTTTCAGTCTTATTTAACTAGTAGACAGTCAGTCAGGGTGCTTATATATCAGATAGTCATGGTATTGAACATGGTATTCTTCAAGGAGGCATTCTTTTGCCCAACTTTGTATTCCTTTTACATGCTCCTGCTTGGAAACGTCATTAACCATCACCACGTCAATTACCACTTTTATGCAGATGATACACAATTGTGCACTTTTTTTTTTTTTTTGACAAATTACCCCATTGAACTGAATGTTGTTACTGTCTGTCTCACTGACATTAATGGGTAAAAACTTTTTTAAATGAAATGAGTAAAAAAAAATTGAGATTCTTTTAATAGGAGCCAAAGCAGCGAGAGTAATTGCCCTCAGTGCTTGGTGGTCACGGCAAACAGACTTAAACACACATCACATACCTGGGTGTGATTTTGGACTCTTGAATTTTGAATTCTCATTTTAACAAGGTCATTAAACATCTTTTTTTCATCTTAGGAATATCACCAGTCAGACCTTTTTTTTTTTATTTTTTAACTCAGAAAGCTGCTGAAATGCTCATTCATGATTTTATTACTAGCTGTTTAGACCATTATAACTCTATTTTCTCACAGGATTAAAGCCTGGATTTTATCTACAACAAAGAAAAAGGGGTCGCGCTACCCCACTGCTTATGACGTTGCACTGGCTACCTGTATCTTTTAGAATTTATTTTGAAGTTATTTTACTTCTTTATAAAGCTTTAAATGGCCTTGCTCCTCCCTACATTAAAGATTTTCTTTGATTTTATGTACCAGCCAGATATCTGAGTTCTTTCACTGTTTTCTTAGAAATGTGCCTAATGTGTCTCATAATAGTGCCAGTGAGGCTGCCTTCTGTTTTTATGCCCTTAAATTGTGGAACAAACTGCCTCTGGATATTAGTATTTTCAAAGAAAATTCAAGACAATTAAAAGAAAATTAAAGACAAAAAATTAAAGACTTAAATTAAAGACATCTTAATCTTTTCAATCTGGCTTTTAATTTGGTGTAATGTTATAGCCTTTGTGCGTTTTTTTTTTTTTTTTTTAAGTTTTAATCATTGGTTTTTCACATAATTTTTTTTTATTGCATGTGTTTATTTTATTTTACTGACATTTATTTATTTGTATTTTCTATTTAATTGTTTGCAGTTTTTAGTCTTACTAGCAACATTTTTTATGTTGTTGATTGTCTAATTTTGTTCTCATTTTCTGTCTTTCTTTCTTTTGTTGTTTTTATCATGCGATCTGAAGTACTTTGGGTTACATGTTTGTATGAGAGGTGCTATATAAATGAAGTCGAGGTGAGATGAGTGTGTTAGGACGCTGAAGGAGGGAAGTGTGTGACGACGCAAAGAAGACAGAGAAAGAGAGGGAGGGGGGCAGACAGGGAGGCTGGGAGGGTCTGCAAGGAAAAGCGCTGCTCGTCTGTCAGGAAGCCTTGACAACACAATCTCTCAGCCCCATCTCACCTCCCACCCGGATTCCATTACCCAAGCAGTGATAAAATTTCCCAATGACACCCAGCTCTATCGCATCTCCAAAAGGCGCAGACAGAAACATAAATTCAGCATACCAGTGCTGTATAGCGCCTAATTGCTAATTGCTGTAATCTCACATTACAGCCAGTGGGTGCTAACAAATCGCAGTGGCCTGTGGTGTGTGTGGAGACAGGATGGAGTGGGCAGGGTGAACTCATTTATCTCGAATGATCCATGATATTAGACTACCCAATCCAGATTGGGTTTCAGAAAGGTAGCAGCTGCGCATGTGTGTGTAGAGGAGAGAGAGAGACAGAGACAGAAACAGAGTGAGACGTCTTGTCCAGGACTAAGCAATGAACTGCACTCCAAACCTGTGTCACCTCCCCTGGTTTTTGATCAGTTTTGTCTGTTTCTCTTTTGTTCACCAGTCATTTCTTGTTTCCCTTTCTTCTTTGCTTCTGGCCTAACCTTAAACTCTGGGCGTGAACTGCAGGGGAGCCAGGGGGGGCTCAGCTCACCTTAATAAGACATGATCTGAGAAATTTTTGGCTGTCTTTAAAATATGAGTAGACACTATGCAGGATTTTTCTTCTATATAAAATTCTTTAATTTCGTGCCCCAGCACTATGAACCACATTATTTTTGTGCTTACACTGATAACCACTGCTGTAGAGTTTTGTAATTTGACTGCATTGCCGGCAAAGTCCACTTAGGTGCTATACCATAACCAGCATGATACTTCAATAGAAAATGAAGAGCTCTGGGTTTGTGCTAACCTGGCTAAACTCAGATAGACCGCGTGACTGCAAACTGTGGTGAAACGAGTCAGTGGTTGGAGGACTGTTTGAATCCTAATTTCTTTGTGCCAAACTTCATACCCAGTCAGTTTTCCAAGTCACAAAGAAGGCTGTTTTAAACTTTGCAAATGCATATTTTTTTCTAAGTGAGCTGGAGAGAATGAAGGCGACAGATGAAACATGATGACACAACATGTTGTAATACGTGAAGTATCAGCTCCTCCTTGTGATTCACATTACAGGTTCCAGTGTAGGGTAGTAAGCTGCACAGGCGGAGGATAAACTGGAGGGAGATATGACTGTACTTTATTGGAGTATTATTAACATTATTATTTTAATTTATAGTCACAATTTGCATTATGCAAATGATAAAACTGCTTAGACTTAGATAAGTCTAAATTCATAGACTTAGTGGAGAGTTTTGTGTTGTTTTGAGTTTTCCACCTGTCTGCTGCCTCACTACTCTGCACTTGAGTCCACATGTCTGCAAACCTGTGGCCCTATGACCTTATCTAAATGCAGAGTAGGTTCCCAGTGAACTCACCTGAGCACAACTTCAGATCCCCGATCAAAAAACCTTCTTAAATGTGAACTCAAGACCAAAGGAGACCAAGTTTTCAGTGTTCATTTCCTGGTTGTGGTTGCAAGTTTTATCCATCAGACATCAACAAAGTCAGATTGTCTAGTTTTTTTTTTTTTTTTCACACACACACACACACACACACACACACACACACACACAAACACAAATTGAAATTGACTATCAAGAATTGCCAAAACATAATATGCTGTACCAGTGGCGTCGTTAGGCCTATTTTAGGGGGGCTGAAGCCCCCCTAAAATTTTCTTAAGCCCCCCCAAATAATTTTGTTGGGTTTTTATATAAATAATCTTTTTTTTTTTTTTTTTTTTTTTTTACAAAAAAGTGCAGACAAAATCAATATAAAGACGCAAGAATATGAATTTAAATAAATAATAATATAACCTGTCATTATTCACTTGAATATGATCATAAATCTGTTGGTTTACCTCTTCACAGTGTAAGGTGGAGAGCGCTGTCAGCGCTTTGTTATCCAGTCCGTTCCACTTGTTCGTATAGACAACGCCCACATTACTGAAAATCCAGTCCATGTTTTCACTGCTACCTTACACCCCGCCGGCATACACGGCATACGTGCTGCACACAGCCGACTGAGAACAGCGTTAGGACAACATGAAGCAGGGATATACCGGTACACAAGTTTTTCAAGAAAGTAAGTCCTTATCACTGCTGGTAGTAACAGTTAGTTAGCCACAGCCTCCAGCTAACAGCAGAAAGCCCTATATAATTTATCAACTAGGTGCTCCCCATTTTAATAAATAAAAACGTGGCTAGCACACCGAGTTAAATTGTTAGCATGATGTTGATTTCTGTCACTTGTTTTAGCTCTGAAAAAAGGGAGCGGAGCTCCTTGATGTATCACAAATATCAGTACATAATAATGATATACTAATAATAATATACAGACGCGGCACACTATGAATTGATAATGTCCCGATGGCAAATATGCCCCTTTTCCACTAGTACCTACTCGGCTCGACTCTGCTCAGTTTAAGAGCTTTTCCATTAGGTGGTAGTACCTGCTAGCAGGTCCCATTTTAGCACCTACTCAGCCGGGGTTCCAAGCGAGCTGAGTCGAGCTGAAAATGTGACGTTAACGCCGTGCAGGCAACTGATTGGACAGGGGGTGACGAGAGCGACTCCATAGATTAGTATGTCTGCCTGACATGCAGGAGACTAGCGGTTCGATTCCCGGTCAGGACAACAAGGTGTTCCTACTTTATTACCTAATTTTGTTGTTGACAAAAACAATAAAGTGATTCTTATTATTCTGCCTGTCATTGGCTAGATGAAACACACAGTGGCATTGAAGGTTTCTGTAATTTTCGTTTCTGTGCTCTCACCTAAAACTGAACTGAAAAGTGACCTGGTGACTGTTTGTTATGTTTGTAGCCGCTAGCCTAGCCGTCTCCATATATTTCAAAGGGACCATTAGCTCCGCGGCTAACGCTACTTATTGAGTATGTATTTTGACTTAAAAGTCTGGTGCTGGGTGCTTATATTGATTTGAAATGAACCGGAATGAATGTCAAATCCGAGATTATTGCATTGCATTGTATTATATTGACAAATGAAATGATATATTGATGCATGTTGCTTTTAATTGATTGATTGACTGATTGGTCTTTATTATTATTGTATCACAATACAACGAAATTTTGTTTGGAGAAATCCAGTCCAGATAGCAGCAATAATAAATAATAAAGTGCCATAAACATAACATTTAATGACAGATCTCTTGTAATGCACTTTGTAACTGCACTAATTGAAAGTGCCCCTTCTTGTTATTTAAGCACTTGTTAATTATTCACGCTGGATTTCAGTTAGAAATCCAGTGTGACACATACCACCTATCTCTCATTCTTCCCAAAATGAAATGATAAGTAGTGTCTCACAAGAAATCATAGAGCACATTGTGAAGGAATTGAAACAGGCCAGGATGTACTCTGTCAATGAGTAGGTTAATGTGAAAAATAAGGCATTTTTAAGCCTTGTTCTAACTTTATGGGGAGATACATACACCAACTGATTCAGATTCAGATTTAAACAAGGATTTGTGTGGTATACTTTGTCGCCATGGCCTTCCTATGTGCAGTTTGGGCTCATTCTCCATTCATGCTGATAGGCACCTGCACTTACTGATCTGAAATAGATGCCTAAAAGGCGTTATCAATATGGCCATTAAGTGAACAGCCTTGGCCTAAAAGGACTTTGATAGAACTACATGAGTGCTTTCAATTCCAGTGAGCCGCATACTAGGCCTATTGACCCTAATTAAGCATACACCCTTAATTGATTATACAGTGACTTGAATGCATTATGTTTTAAGTCTAAATTTTGATATTATAAGTCTCTTAAAAGTCCCCTGAAGCCACTATTTAAGGGGTTGTTTTTCAAAAATTTCTCATGAATATGAAACATTTCAGTCAAGGTGCACCTTATGTGACTTATTTAACTTTAGCTTTTATTTAAGAGTCAAGATTAGAAAGTGGAGAGAGCCAAGAGACATATATATGAGCCAAATTAGCCAAATTTAAAAAATAGACTGAAGTAAAAAAAAAAAAAAACAAACAAACAAAAACAAACAAACAAACAAACAAAAAATCTGTTGGTGGCCTAAGACTTTTACACTGTACAGTATCTTTGTTAAATCTGTCCAAAAATGTTGAAAAGCAATTTCTCAGTCTTTGTTTTCTGTCTGTGAAATTTTGTGCTTGCGCGCGTTCACTCACATCCTGTGCATCTCCTGGGGCTAAGCCCCCCCTATCCTTAAAACCTAGTGACGCCCCTGTGCTGTACAAATATGTACAAACAAATGTGCTAAGTGGAAACAATGATAACCTTCACACTCCTCTCTAACTCCATGAAGCTCTAACATGGGCTTTTCCTCCTCTCCAAAGACATACGGGATTTTTCTCAGGGTCTGAGAGGAGGCAGATGTTTGGGGATTAATGATTCAAATTGGTAAAAATATTTATTTTGAGTAATAATATACTTGGATCGACTGAACAGAAAGTGAGTTTCAGTCTGTGGGTCTTGGAGGACGCAGTGTTTACTCACTACACTTGCCTTCACCTCTCACTTTCAGGTTGTGGTCACACAGTCTGTGTTTGGACACACTGTAATAAATTACCAGTATTTCACAATAATTAACAGTATTATTTTACAGTAACTTGTTGTAATTAAGTTCCCCTGTAATATCCCAATGAATACCTGTAAAAACGACAGCATCCTTGGATTTTACAGCATGTAACTGTTATTTTACAGTAAAATCCTGCAAATCAAAACACCCCTGTTTTATCACAAGGTCTGTAATATCACAGCAACACAGTAAAAAAAAAATGCAAGGACCTCACAGCATTCAACAGTATTATTACAGTGAAATTTTGTATTCAAATATTCCCTGGTAAGTCACATGACATAACCAAACTCGGCACTGAACCTGAAGAGGCCATTTCCCTCTTCTCTTCTGGGCTGAATGGAGAAGGTGAGCTGCATAACGTCTGTTTGCAGTACACCCATGGTATTTTAAATGATATTAGCACTATTAGCTAACTAGCTAATGCTAGCTAGCTGTAGCGTTTGCCCTTGTGGTCTAATATAGGTTAGCTAACGTTAGTGTTTGCTATTTACCACAGCTGATCTTATTATTTAAATTTGAATACCTAAATACTGTACATTATGCTTTTACTGAACTGTTGATTGTGCATATGATAAGATTATGGAGGATGATGACTCAACTTGATATGCTGCCTGCAATACATAAGTCTATTTAAAACTGAACTATCTTTGCTTATTAACAGGTACTTCTTGGGCATCAATCCTGAAAGAGGCTCAAAGACCAGGAACAACAATGAACCCTCATATGAGCACCTTTTGAGGAAACTAATTGACTTTGAGTGGGCATCATAGTTTTTTTTTTTTTTTTTTTTTGCTGCAGCAGTTGTCAGGCTCAGTTTTGAGTAGTTCTTTTTGTACTTTTTTTGAAGACAACTTTGCACTACAAAATTTTTGTACAACGCTGTTGCGTGTGGATTATAGAATGTTTGAGACTGAGAGGAGCACCTGACCCCTTCACGACATCCCTTCATCGCTCTCTCCCTTCTCTTACCTTGCCATGTAAGGCCTCATTCCCATCCTCTTACTGTTATTGGGACACAGCTGGGTAGTTGAATGGCAAATTTCTGCACAGTTTCTCTGCATTTTAAGATGCTTTGAAAAGTTTGACTAGGACTAGGAAGTTGAATTTCTTGAATTCTTGAATTTCTTGGCATTTATGATGAATAACCCTTTATTTGTAAATAAATATGCCATTGGGCTAACATTGACTTTACCTCAGAGTTGTGTGCTGGTGTGTTAATTGTACAGTGATTGGAAACTTCATCTGCATTACTTTCACAGTAAATTACTGGCCAGTTTTTGCATGATTTCCACAGTATACATAGTAAATTCACAGTAAATTACTGGCCAGTTTTTGCATGATTTCCACAGTATACATAGTAAATTCACAGTAAATTACTGTCACCTTGTGCATTACTTTCACAGTACACACTGTAAAAGTACAGGGCCTTGTTGTAATGATGTACAGCAAAAGGTTGTAATTCCCCAGTAATGTACTGTAATATCACAGTATTGAAGCTGTGAAGTTACACAGTTGTGCTTTTACAACAAAGCATTGTAATATCACAGATGTGAAATTATAGTAAATTGCTGTGAGTACATTTCACAGTATATTGCTGTAATCCTTACTGTGAAAGTCATGCAAAACTTATCCAATAATTTACTGTGAATTCACAGCGAAAAATTTTGCAGTGCCGAATGAACAGATGTTTCCTTTCTTTAGGATTTTGAAGTCAGTATTTTGTTTAACATCTGGTAACAATTCAGTTTACTTAATTGTTTAATTTTTTCTCTCCTGTTGTATCACTCTTTCTTTATCAGATCTCTCTCTCTCTCACACACACACACACACACACACACACACACACACACACACACACACACACACACACACACACACAAACTCTCTCTCACATACCCCCTGTTGCTAAGGGAGTGCTCAGTCAGCAGTGGGTAGTGAAAAAGCTGCTTTTTAACTGCTAATGGAGAACACCTGACAATCCTCTCTTTTGCTTTTCTTCTTCTTTGAAAAGAAGAGCAGAGAGGACAGTCTGGCCTTGCTCTGTTGTTGTTGTTTAATAGATTTTTCAGGTTGGACTGAAGAGAAAAAATGGGGGAAAAAAAGAGCTTGTAAGCTTACCATAGACCAGAATGCACATTTCTTTGGGATAGTTTAGTTTTTTGATGCTATTTACAGTAAGTGACTTTGAGGGCTCTAGTTTCCCGGCGCAGCGCGGGGTGGCGCAGTGAGAGCTAGTTTCGACCGGCGAAACGGGAGAGGCGGATAGTTTCCAAGTTTCGCAGACCGAGGTGCGCCGAGATGGGAGTGGCTGCGCAGCGGGGGGAGGTGCCGACAGATTCGGCTTGGCGCAGTGACAGTTTCGTGCCAAAAGGCTTCGCCGAGGTGCGCCAAAAGCTCGCCATCTGAAACCACGTCTACTTTCAGCGCAAGGCGGAGCAGAGCCGGCGCAGTGGAAGTTTGGCTGACTGGCGCACATTACCAAAACCTCACTATCAGCACCAACGGTGCCAATCTCCTTTGATCTGACATCAGCTGTGACGGGACAGTTGATATGGAGATATATGTATGTGCTGATTGTGATCGTAGCATTGAATAGTGTTTTTTTTCGGTATTTATTGCATTGTTCATGTGCCTGACATTCCGGAAGCCTGCCTGTGAGGTTTTGGTGACGTGTCCGCACTGCTCGCCGGTCTCCGCTCCGCGCCGGTCTCCTGGGCTCCGCTCCGCCTGTGGCAGTAGACCTCCATGTCAGCTGTGTAAACTTTCATTACGCCTTCACACAGCGCATTTTAAAGGCGAGGACAGGGGCTCATTTGATTGGTTAAATGTGAATCGGCTGTGTCAAACCCACTCCACGCCTTCTCTCCTCCCTTGCGCCGGTAGGAGGGACGGCGGAGTACTTGCGCCACCGAGAACGGCGTGCCAAACTTGGAAAATCCGCCTGGCCACACCCAGTTGGCGAAGCGCATCTGCGCTACGCCCCCGCCTCGCCAGGTCTGCGAAACTAGAGCCCTGAGTCTGAAAGATGATTACCAAGTTTCTCCCCAGGGATCAATAATGCATTTCTGATTCTGATTCTGATACATGATAATAAAAAGAGAAGTTCAACAAACAAATAATAATACAAAATAACAAAGAATCGTGCTCATTGTTTTGACCAATCACATTTTTCATAACTCATCATGATGGTCAATTGTGACTTAATTCTTGAAAACTGACGCATGACAGGTATCATAAAGTCTTGTAAAAATTAAATATTTAAGGTCTACACTTCATTCAGATTTCTGTTTATTTTTCACAATGCTCAGCTCATACATGTATGTAACCTATTCTCTGTACTGTACCTGAAGTTACTGGAAGACTCAACATACACAGGACTAAGTGGAAGTTACTTTCCTTGCCTTCTTGGTCGCAAACTCATAAATAACAGCTTTATAATCCAGCTAGGATGTAATGTCCTTTTGAACAAACAGAAAGGCAAGTCCACATAAATTTGCTGGTGCACAGATAGTTTTTTATTAGTTTGAACTTGGAAAAGCTTTGCCTGTCCTATTACTGTTAGAGTCGATGGAATTATAAGCAGAATCTCACAATAACAAAGTATCTTCAACTCACATCAAAGCTGCAGTGTGTTTATGTCTTGAGATTCAGCTGTGCTCAGCCCATCATTCAGTCTAACGCATCACTTTTAGACATCAGCCTCCTCCATTTGACACAATTTAGCCAGATCAAAAGGGATCCGAACATGTTGCCAAACTGTTGCATGGGAGCGAGTCGTCGCCATATTAGCATGTTGATGTTCACACCTGCTAGTTTCAGACACCTGCTCAGCCACTGCTGGAAGTTTTTACAGATTCATCCTGTGACCCTTGAAGTGACTGATTAAGTTCTGTCCTCTTTTTATTTTTTCCCTTTTCCCTGACTCTTGTTTACTCAATTGTTCACACCCTCGTACTGAACCCATTATTCTTCGTTCTCCCTCCCTCCAGTGGCCTTGCAGAGAGCAGCAAGGGCAGCCAGAAGTTAAGAAACTATGTCACTGAAAAATTGAAATGGCCTAATTGGTTGGTTTCTCTCTAGTGGCCTTGACTATAGACCTACGTATAGAAGTTGGCAATCATGAAATTCATTCAAGAAGCTTATACAACAATTATTGTTGTTGTTGTTGTTGTTGTCAGTTTTATTAATATTTTTTCCCCCATATGTGCTCTATAGAGGTGCGAGGCCCTGTGCGACCACACTGTTGCTTGAACTGCTTCAACAGCGCCATGACATCTACCCTACACCTCAAAGCAATATGAAGTTAAAAATATGTATACAACTAGAGACTTTTAAATACAAAGTTGTCATACAGAAATTTCACACACAGGTATGCAAAAAAATAGACTTTTTAGTAAAACTCAAACTCTTTCAGTTCACTGTGTTTTCTAGTAGTTCTTCTAGTTTTCTGTTGTTACTTTTCATTTCACTGATCTCCTTGTAGTTCACTGTTCCCTTTGTGGTTGACTGGTTGTAAAGCATATAGTATAAAATTATCACCCAATTCTGTGTTTGACCTTGTTAGTCAACTTCACTCCAACTCATTACCACCAATTTTACACTTATTTTTGGAATGTATGGTCAATAGACCTCATTTACATAAAATTATACCTCATTTTTGAGTAAAAATAAGCAGAAATTCTCAATTATTTTGACTATAGTTACACTCAGGCATATAAATGGATGGATTATCGCAGACTGGTATATGTGAAAATGAAATGATTTCAAATGTTTGGACCACCACCCAGCTCCACCCAGTGATGGGCAGATCAAATTGACCAGGGAATATCACAGGAGGGGAGAAATTGAAAAAAATATCCATAACTCAATACAAGTAGTGATCATCAATTTTATTTGAAGTGAGTGTAACAGAGAACCATCTGCCATTTTCAGGCAGTTATTTGGAAGAAAATCAAATCTTAAATAGAAAAGAAAAGTGAGAAAAGAAAAGTGAATTTGACTCAAAGACCACAGAATGGTTAACTATTAAACATTTAACATAGTCAACTTAGCCAAAGCTACGGAAGCGTAGAGCTGCCAGACCAAGAAAATAAAAACCGAGAGGCTCAGTATCACGTAATTACGTAAAAAGTTTATTGTTATAACAATATATTTTCACGTTATAACGTGAAATTATCACGTTATTTCATTATATGATTTTTTCATGTTATAACGTGAAAATATCACGTTATTTCATGATATGCTTTCATGTTATAACATGAAAGTATCACGTTATTTCGTGATACGAATTTTTCACGTTATAACGTGATAGGTATCACGTTATTTCAAGATAGGAAATTTTCACGTTATAACGTGAAAGTATCACATTATTTCGTGAAACGTGTTTTTGTTTACTGTCTGCTGGCCATCTGTAAATCATGGCTGCTTTACATGATGCCATGATCTTGTTCCATGCGTTGGAGACAGTCCTCTGACACCCCACGACCTCGGAGAAATCTGGACAGTGGAGAGTCCATGGCGATGTTCAAGCTCACTGAGGAGAGGCGTGTATGACGTGGATGATTAGGTATCACGTTATTTCAAGATATGAAATTTTCACGTTATAACGTGAAAACATTTTATCACAAAATAACGTGATACTTTCACGTTATAACGTGAAAACTACCTATTATGAAATAACGTGATATTTTCACGTTATAACCTGAAAATATATCTTGAAATTACGTGATACTTTCACGTTATAACGTGAAAACTTCATATCATGAAATAACGTGATATTGTTTACATTATATCGTGAAACTATATTGTTATAACAATAAACCTTTCACGTAATTACGTGATAATGAGCCCCCATTTTTTTCTCTCGATGTGGCAGCACCACGCTTCCGTACAAAGCTTCCAAACACATGTTGTCTTCGATCATTGGGCTTACAGTGGCAGATCAAGACGGACTCCTGGCTAACGAGCTAACCACCGGTGATGCGCAACGCTTTTTTCCCCTTTTTTTCCACCGGTGAGCAAGTCCAGGCGCTGTTACAACCAGATGGAGTGACAGCGGGGACGGCCAATCACACATTAGCAAGAAACGGCAGAGCCAATCGAAGAGCTTGTGGGCGGTCTCAAGGGAAACAGGCTTCAGCTTGAGCGGCCGTTTTCCGCTGGGTCCTAGTGCATGACCTGTCTCCATTTAATACAGCGTAACATTGTTTTTGGACAGTAAAAACTGCAGGGGACCAAAACTGCCTTTTGAAAAAGTGGAGGGGACATGTCCCTCCCCTCCCCCAAATTATGTCCGTGTGAAAGGAACTGATCCTTTTCAAAATAATTGTTAAGAAATTTGTTCTGATTATCACTCAGTTAACCACAACTAAAATTGTAACAATGTAAAGTCATGTTTGGTATGTATTTAACCAAACACCCCGCTGTCTGCTGTGGTTATTTTTTGTAAACCAGTGAAAACCCATGTTCATTAGCTAAAGCAGGCTTGTTGTAATTATCTTAAGACAACAACATTATTTCTGCTGCATGTTCTGAAGCAGATGAATGCAACTGGAGGTGGGAGCTTCCAAACCATCAGATGGGGATGTGAGTGCAGCAAAATCCTCTGTAATTGTCAGTGTTACCAGTGTCTTCTCCTCACTGATTCATCTTAATTATCAAAGCATGCTTTGTCTGACCTTCAACCAAACCAGGGACTGCCCTGTTTCTTAGCAACATTATCTGAGTTTATGCTCCCATGTTTCCCTATCTTCTGAAAAACCCTGTTTCATTTCAGATTTTTGAGGGCTGCAGGTTCCACTGCACTCGTCTCCATGCACATGAATAAACTGTTGTGATTATCCAAGAAGAGACATCTGAAAGTTTTATTCAGCCCTCATTACCGCCTTCTCATTTCCCAGATGCCTTTGTTTTCTTGAAATCTATCTTATTTTACTTGTCTTTTTATGCATCTTGTTATAGTATTTTCCACCATAACGTGTTCTATTATCATTTATTATTCATCCTGTTGTGTCTTTGCTTGTCATCTTAATTTCACTTTTTGTTTTTATGGTGTTTTCCTTCCTTTCTTTTTGTTTGTATTTAGATATATTTTCATGAGATCCTTGGGTTTCTTAACCCAGCTTGTGCGGAGGTCATTTTTTTGTCTTTTTTTCTGTCACTTCAGCACTGTCTCAAACTAAAGTAAACTCAAGAGTAAAGTAAACACAGAAACACAACAAGAACATTACCATTACATTTTCTGTCTCTGCATAAGCAGCTTTCAAGGGACTATTTAATCAGGGAGACACCTGTGGCTTAAATATCTCTTGTTTTAGATCGTGGTGTGATGTGTTGATGAGGTATGGCACCAAGATGTGGCATAGCAGTTAGCATTTAAAACAATCTTTCACTTTGGTAGAATGTGTTAATATCTCATTACATTTACTTGTATATATTCTCCTAAGGCTTTGCTTCTTTTTTTTTTTTTTTTTTTTTTTTTTTTTACATGTAATTGAGCAAATATATATTGCAAGCATCATTTAAAAAAAAATAGATTTCTTTGACTGTTCAGGCTACTATAGTGTATATCAAAAGGTGTATAGGTGTTGGAAGCATGATTTTCAGATGATTTACACTTGAATAAATACAAAAGTTAATTAATGCAATCATTACTAATTACCAGGACAGCATCTCAGTGGTGATTTATGAGGACAAAGTGTTTTTACTTGTGATTAATTTCTGGAACTTTCTTGTCAACAAATAAACAGCAATCAGGGCTTGCCATATTGCGTGCGCATTTTACATTTTGGATCTAATTGAGCTAAGGCCAGGATTCCTGTGGGCTGCTCGATTTCATTCTCAACCACAGCCCCCTCTCCTTGCTTCATTAGCTGAGTTTCAGCGTCCATGGATGACATACAGTCCATTTTCCATGAAGCCAAATTATTAACTACAAGTCCAACCACAATTGGAGAGCAACACTGTGTCTGGTATGGATTTCAATCCAACCTGCAGGAGACAACAGCTTGTAAACAGAAGGAGTTAGTGAGTGTCAGCAGTCATAAGTGTGAACAAAAACACCCAAGAGACATTTACAGGTCAAATAGAGCGTGATAGAGAGAGAGAGAGAGAGAGAGAGAGAGAGAGAGAGAGAGAGAGAGAGAGAGAGAGAGATTAAAGTAGACAACAACTTATTCAAAGCAATAGCAACTCCCAGTGGATTCAGCTCCTCTCTCCCCAGCCCTTTAATTGTAGAAAGAGATGTCACACTGTGATTGCTATTGGAAATTGAGTCCCTCAGTCGATTCTCATCACTCTTCCATAGCTGATCAGTGCCTGAATAGGAAGGTCTCATCAGTTGCATGCTTATTTATTCTAGTACTAAATTAACATGTTAGCTACAACCTCCTGGTGGTTTGAGTTGTGACTCACACTAAATCTCTATCCCTCTCTTCCCTTTCAACCATCCAAACATATATCTTTTTGTTCTCTCTGTATTTACACCTCAGCTCAAAAACCTGGGGAATCTGATTCCACTGTCTCTTATGTCCGCTTTATTTCTTTTGTTTTAGAAATACACATTTGGGACTACTATTTGGGTAAAAGTTTTGTCTGTGATCTTGCATTAGTGGATACGTATTAGCCACAGAGGAAATAAACCTCTTAAAGTCGTGCTCAACATACTGAACAACAACGGACCACAAAAGAAGAGAACAAGCGACATAAATAAAAGACAGAGGAAAATGGGAATCAGATTATTACATGCAGTATTATTTTGAAATAGACAAAATGATTTTCCAGTCAATAGTGTAAGCACTAATACGTGAGGCTACAGCCAGTTTATGTCATATCATCTGCAGTGATGGGGATTCTGCATTAACAGACAAAAAAGATAAAATAACAGACTGTCGAGATTTGATCAGGGGTCTTTATAGGCCTGCATGTGGACTTAAAGTATGACAAACTACCGCAATGATTGAATGATTTAGACTGGTAAAAATCAGGTTAAAAAAAAAGAAAAAAAAAAAAAAAAAGAAAAAAGAAACCCTCACTGACACCAGTATTTCACTTTGAATTTTGAAGAAGTTGCTTATTGATGTTGATGTCATTAATCAGGAGCTTTGATGGGGCCAAAAAAATCCATGAGATGAATCCAAATATGTCCAGGCTCTCCACTTGGACAGCACTAGCCTGGAGCATTTTGTAACTCTGGTTTTCAGACAAACATCTGCAGTAACAAGTAAAGCATGCAGCGCGTGATAAGATCTATTGTGTGTGAAGAGAGGGACAAGGGAGAGGCTGCGGCACACTGATCCCTCTCTGTGCCGTTTCTTGGAAGAAGAGGTATAAGCGGGTACTTAGGGCCACAACCAGGCGTCCCCATTCAGAAACTAAAAGGATTTTTGTTATTAGCTATTCACCTCCTGCTTATTATGTTTGGCTATGTTATTTGTAGAAAGTTTTGTGAAATATTCTGTTCTTTAATTATGTTTAGTACAAAGTTTAGAAGACTTTTATCTATTTGAAATGTCATAGTATTCATTTCTATTTAAAAAAAATTGTGCATACTTATTTTATTAACAGTAATTTAAAGTACTATTCATCTATCCAAGGAAAAAAAAAAAAGCATTCAGATCATACCTAAATAGGATGCTTAGGGTCCAGTATGGAAATAACCCTAACTGGAAGGACAGAAATCTGACAGAGAGTCTGGTATGTCCTTTTGTTTTGGGATTTGTTTGACATACTTATGTCAAAATTTCCCCACAACACACCAATATGAATGAAAAAAAAAAAAAAAAATCATGATAATCATTGTGTTTATGTTGGTTAAACAAACGCGGCCCTCCTCCACTTCTGCACCAATGGACTGGTGTATATTAAGGTAACGTAAGGGTGGTGCTGAAGTAAAGGTCATGAGGACACCAAAGTTGACGGGGTTCACCATGTGCTCCGCACATTTCATGGCAATGTGACCCATAAAATTTCCAAAAAAAAAAAAAAAAAATGCTGATAAGCCTTGGACTTAAGTATTGAACAGACGGATGGATGCACGGACGGATGGAAGCAGGCCTGTATGGACCGACACAGCCATCCTTAGGCCCTGTCTGCCAGCTGGTTAAAAAAAATAGATGATACCGTCTGTCAATTGCAAAAAGTTCAGCATCTCTTATTTTTGTGTCCATCAAAACCAATGCCAATCCAACAGAGACGTGCATGTCATCATCAAATGGACACTCCTCACTGAAAAAGAATTAAAAACAGATGGTGATGGACAGACGAGATGGATAAGCATGGCCGGAGCCTCAGGGAACAAGCAGGGCAGCAGTCCTGTTTCTGTCTGATCCCCACATGGTAAGACTAGCAGAATACATAAGGAAGCCAAAGTCCCGGGGCAAATTTAAATAGCTCTTGTGGGGTTGCAGTCTGAGAAAATGTAACAACCCCTTGGTTATATTATCAACTGGAAGTCGTGAGATTAAACTTAGTGTCTCTAATCTGCCTCAAAACTATTTATGCATCAACAAATCTGAAAAGTCTATTCAGTTGGTATGATGAGAGATGATGAACTACGAGGGAATAATCTGAAAGTAATACATTTAAGAGACCCTTCAGGGTTAAATTTGGGATTCAAGCTGATCCAGCCAAAAAAAATCTAAATTGTTACCCTCACTTGACCCATTTCTTGATACTCTACAATTTCAAATGCAGGCAGGCTCCTTATTTCAAGGCCAATTATTTGTTAAAAAAGAAACTATTACAAGGAAAGCATTCACCCCTAACAGACACTCTGGGCAAACTGCCAGCTCCAGCTCAGACTATGTGGGAAATAACCAGGCTTTCTGTTCAGTGCTTGACTATGTGGATGACTACTGAAAGGATGCCATTGACTTGACAACCATCAATAGAGGCAGTCTGAGGAAAATATGTCTCCACTAGTCACCACACACACACACACACACACACACACACACACATACACACACACACACACACACACACACACACAGGGGAGGGAGGGTGACAGTATACTGTATCTAAGAGATGGGAATGTTGCGACCTAGACAGAGTCTTAGCGGCAAACCATTATTTATTAATGGCCGAATCTAATTCACACACGGCATTTGATGTAGAAACAGCCTTGCTGCTTTGGGTGCCTGACGGCTTTTCAGGCCATGTCTGAGTTGATACAGCGAGCGGTTTATCTGTGAGGTCAAAAGATGAGGACCGACACTTCTCTCTGCTGACGATTTTCTGTGTTCGTTCTGCTTTGTGGACACTCTGCCCTTTAGCTATCTTATCTCAATATCTGCTGGCTGGCTGGCCAGGCTTTGTATGTGCATATGTGTGTATCTATGTATGTGTGTGTGTGTGTGTGTGTGTGTGTGTGTGTGTGTGTATGTGAATGTGAATGTGTGAGGAGTGGATGGCAGCTTTGGACTGGGTTAGATGGATGGAAGAATGCATAGCTAATCAGAATAATCCGTCTCTCTTCCCTCTTTCCTCTCCCTCTTCCTCTCTTTCCTTCACTCTCTCTCGCTCTGCTCATTGCTATGCAGGATGCAAAGAGCTGACCCTCAACATGCCACAGAACAAGGCTTATCCCCTCAGGGGTCGCGCTCTCCAATTTACTGCCTTTTCTCCTCCTCCTCTTCCCTGCTAACAGGCCTATGTGGGGTTAGGGAGCCTCAGAATGGACCTGTAATTGAAAGGGAGTGGAGAGTGTCGACTGGTTGTTTGTTGTCAGAGAACAAGGGCAGGATGAGGGGGCATCAGAGAGAGAGCAGGGTTGAGGGACACGGGCAGGAGAAGACACGGCTGCTTCAGTATCCTGACTCCTCTGCTGTCACTGCAGGGAAAAAAATGATGCAAAGAGGTTTGAGGAGTTGAAGTCGTTGTGGTTTCCCTCAGAATGGGTTTTAATTCAAGTGAAGAGAGATGAGATCCACAGGTGGGAGAGGATGTACACATGTGGCCAGTCAAAATGTGTCTTCTTCTCTGTCATCAGAAATGTCTTGATGTCACACACAATGTTGCACATGGTATATCAATTAAGGCATCATTAGTTACTTGGGCAAATACAAAGTCTGAGGTGATAAATGATCAATTATCACTGTGACACTGGATACATTTTATTTTTAGGCTGCCTATTTTACATCTGGCTAAGGGCTACAGATGAAAACTAACTTTCTGCCTAATTCTGGCATATTTACCAAAATGTTTGGTAATCTGCTCTGTCCCTCAGAAATAAACCCAATGAATAAATGAACAAATGAATAAATGAACAAATAATTGTTCAATAAGGCAAACAACATTGTGGGAGACAGCATTTGACCAATTTGAACTGACTGAAATGTTTCCACGGGTCGACTTTTACATTAATGCCCTATTTTGCACAACTGCTCTACACTCTGCCAGCTGTCACTAGTCAGAAATGTTGTAATTATGTGTAGTTGGCCTTTCAGTGGTCCATTTAGCAGGTGCTGATGGGTGCAAATTATTTACATCACAGACAACATGCTAACGTGACACTCTTTGTGTAACTTTAAGGTGGCATGCACACAGAGACAAACTCGTAAAAATGCACATAGTCTCTCCAGGCACCACTTATTTTCGGAAAGTTACTTTTTACTTCAGGATACAACTTGTTGTCTCTTACTTAAAAGTGTAAAACAGTTATCTGACAAAGTGCACATAAACCCTAAACCAGCATTTAACTTACACATAGGTGAATACTGCTATATGACTTATACTGTACCTACTCAGCACAAGAGAAAAAAAAGATAAATAAAACATCAGCAACACAAACAAAGAAATTAGCTCTAGAACACCAGCAAGTACAAATTTAGAAAGGAGTACATGTATACCCGGCCTGTTTGGGGCCATATCAGCTGGCTATTTACCTCCCTCTCTAATCTAGTAAAAGCTCAAATTGGGAACGAGTCAAGGAGAGAGTAGTGAGAGAGAAAGAGACGTTAGAGTTAGATACCGCTGTTGCAGTAATGATAGTGTTTGCCCATGGCCAAACAGCTCTCTCTCTGTGTGTTAGCAGCAAAGCGAGGATAACGCAGTAGCACAGAGAATTATTAGACAGAGCCTAGCAGTCTGTGTTTGAGTCAATTCTTTAGCCTTATTACACTCTGTAGGGGGGAAAGAAATGGGACAAAGAAGAGCGAGGTGGGGGGGAGGGGGGGATTTAGACACGTAATACTGTATTACACACATTTAAGTGTGACAGTAATTGCTTATACTGCTCAAAATTTAGACAATAAGACAGCAAAACAGAGGCTGTTCATCAGCTTCCTCTCTTCAGTCGTCTTCTTCTCCCCATCCCACTTCTTCTCTCCTTTCCTTTTTTCACCCTCTGACCCTGTTTATTCCCACCCCTGTCTCCCTCTATTCTTACTTCCCTCTCACTCCCCCTTACCAACCTCTTCCCTGCCTGTTTCATCTTATCCCTTCCTCTCCTCTCCTCTCCTCTCCTCTCTCCTCTCTCCTCTCTCCTCCTCTCCTCTCCTCTCCTCTGTCCTTCCTCTGCACCTTATCAGGGTGGTGGCTGACTGGGTAATGAGGATCAGTGTTGTTTTAAACATGAAATGGTGAGGGGCCCTGGCGGGGTGGAATCAATAAGAGCCATTACCTCTCCTCTCTAATGATGCAGCCACCCCCACCTCTCCTCTCTCCACACACCGCCCCTTGTCTCAGCCCATTTCTTTCCACTATCCGATATCGGATGCGAGGAGGTTATGAATTATCGAATCCCAAGGGCACTCTGCTTCGCCGCCAATTACCCCGTGAAAAATGGCCCTTTCTTTGTGTGTATATGTGTGCGCGCGTGTGTGTGTGTTTGTGTGCATGTTGGGGGTGGGAGAGAGGGTGTTGACATGGACCAGCTGGTGCTGCACACTGGCACACAGGTACACACACACACACACACACACACACATGCACAAACAACAAAACACAAACACTTATTCTTACTTACTTACTTATAGTTGTCCATTGTGACTGATGATGACCATTTTCTTCTTCACTTCTAAGTTTTTTTGGAGGCTGTATGGGTGCACAGGCAGCATGCATCAGCTGAACATAGCCAGAGGATTTCTGTTTCACATGCTAGGGATTTTTTTTTTCTCTGTGGGTGTTGGTGGTTGTTTGGGAGTGGGGGTCAAAATACACCCTACATTTGGACTCCATAGCCTAGTAGAGATTAAGGGCCCTATCTTGCGCCAGACTCCCTAAACCCGTTATTTGCGGATTTAGGGTTGCGCAAGAGGCGTTCCCCCGTAAAAGTTGCTATCTTGTGCACCTCCCGCTATCCACAAAACACCTGCGTTACCCGCTATATTATGCATAGGCGTGTTTTACGCCAGTTAAACCAATCAGTGTGCCAGGTGCCATTGCCTTTAAGGGCAGGCTGCGCTATCCTAAATCCTAACTCCTAAACCCGCGATGGAGAGAGGGAGGTAGATTTTCTCAGGGCTTCTACTGAGGCTAAAGCAAGTTGGCTTTATATACATATTATATATTATATTATAGGCGAGTTAATTCGGGAGATGGAGCCACATGTGTCCAAGTGGACGTGTCACAAGGTTGTACTGATAGCGGATAGCGGTGGTCAGGACCACCCGCTATCTGCTATCCCTAAAGTTTGTGCGCAAGATAGCAACTTTAGGGATAGTGCATGAAACACGCCAACGGACACACCTCCAGGCGCAAATGACGGAGTTGGCATAACAGATAGCGGGTAGCAGGTGGCGCAAGATACCGTTTAGGGATAGCGGAAGTTCCTAAATCGGCAATTTGCGGGTAGCGGGTAGTGGCAGCGGATAGCGGGTGGCACAAGATAGGGCCCCAACTGTCATCTCAGCAACAATTTTAGCAGTGGAATATCTGTTGTCTGCTAGTCATGTTTGCAGCTCTATTATTCATTATCACTCTTGCTGTTTGATTCAAAGAAAATGAAACTTGCTGGTAGAGATGTTTATTTGAAAGAAGTGAAAGGGACCTGCTGTTATGTCAAATCATAGTCAGGCAAGGATCTGGAAAAATTCTGTTTCACCATAATTCATTCTGACTGGGTAATTAGCAGCATATTCATCAGATCCAAAATAATTTAGGCAAAATATATTGCTCTTACACAAAATAAAAGTGTTAAGGCCATTAAACATTTGCCCCTTAAACTTCCCCTTAAGCAGCTTCAAGGTTTTATATAATCATCACACAAAAAGTAGGGAAATTTGTGTTTGGTAGATCATTTCTTTGTTGTACAATGCTTCTTGGCAATAAATCTTATACCGTTGGAAAGCCTGTTTATTTCCCTTTTAAATGGTGCCACATTTGTAAGGAACATGCATTTGTGGGATGAGCAGCAGAGCTGAGTATGTGGGTTGTGCCCATGAAAAATTTGCCAAATCGTCTCCAATGCCAAACACATGCACACACACACACACACACACACACACACACACACACACACATATATACATAGATAGATAGACAGATATAGATATAAACAGTATAATTACAGTATATTAAGTGAAATATTTAAGCATAAGATGCCATTTTTTATACCTGCATAATTATATCAGATAGAAAGTATCTATATGTCTTTTGCATCTTTTGATACACATTTCCCTGTATTTCTGCAGCACATATTTGGTATCTTGGAAACCAGCAGTGTGTATTTGCAATGATGAAGCTACTGACGGGACCTGAGTTGAAGATGTTAGAATAAATGCTTTAATCCAAATAAGTCTGGTTGATGCCAACTGTGTGTGACAGCAACAAGCTGTCAATGCAAGTCAGATGTTATCTGTTACTTTACTTTTCATCACAAAGTGTGAAAGTGTGGTATCCAACCAGCATCGGACTCCCCAGGCCAGTCCCCTCATTATTTACATAATACGTCAATATTATGAGACAATAATAAGATCAGAGACTGGTGTTAGCAAAACTATCCTTACCGGTCAAAGTCAAAAAGTGTTTACATGCAAAAGAACCCATTAAAAACAATGTAAGTAATGTATATGTATGTATTCAGGCTTAGTAATCATGTTTTGTGTGCATGAATAATAATATAAAAATAGCATGCCTTCAGGTCATTGATACCCCTTGTCCATCTGGCTGATGGCCATGTTTGATCTGTCTCAGGCTTCAGAATCCTCTCAACCTCGTTAGCACTGCATGCTCTCCTTCCTCATCTGTTTATTGACGTGTTGAGTTGTCGAATTGAGACGCCAATTGCCAGATTACATCTTGTTTTAATGAAGTTATCTCTCTTTTCTTTTACCTACTCTGTCAGCCACACACACACACACACACACACACACACACACACACACCAGAGACAATGAAATTATCTCAAGTCTCCAGTGTATCTTTTCTGTCCATTTGGCTGTTTTTTTATGTGGTGAAGTGCTTGGTGTTGATATACAGCACTTTATGCTCTGATAGAATTACACTGATGGGAGCATCAATTAGGGACCAAGTTACCAGAAAATTTCAACAAGCAGCTCAGATCACATTACAGTCTGCAAGGCTCTGATGGGCTGCCAGAATAAATGTCTGGGCTTCAGCTGAACGAATGCTTCATTAATGAGTCAGACATTTTTTTTTTACTTGACCATCCAAATTTATGGCAGAGTGCTCAGGCTTAATATCAGGATGGACAGCTGTGGCCTGAAGGTTACAGAAGTAGGCCAGTGACTGGAGGGTCACCCGTTCAATCCCTGGACCAGCAGGAAAATGTTGCTTGGGGGAATGAATGAACAGCATTCTCCCCTCTCTAATTGTACATGGCTGATGTACCTTTGAGCAAGGCACTTGACCTCCAACTGCTCCAGTGGAGCTGCTCAGTGGCCAGCAGTGAAGGCTGTTGTTGTACCGGCCAGATCCAAAATGTGAATGTGTGTAACTATGTGAATGTGCAGTAGGACACTGCTGAAAAAGAGCATATGTGCTCTAAACTACACTAGATGAATGAAGGTTAAAAACTAAAAAACAACTCATTACTGAAAACAACATTTTATTCTAATATATACTGACTCATTATGAGTGAAAAAATAAATTACAAACACAAACTGCATGTAAAACTCTCTCACAACAATTTTGCAAGAGTTCAGTAAGTGTCAAGCTGCTTGCCCTTTGAGGCTAGAAGGCCAATAGATTGTAGCACTTCTGTAGTAAGTTCTGTTTTTGCTTTATTTAAGATGAGGAAGTTTTCTGACATCCAATTCTTGATGGCTGTGAAACAGCCAGTTAAGTTGGGTAATCTACTGTAGTCATCAAATTATGGATGGATACAGATGTATACCAGCTTATGCAATGTTACACTGATTTTGTTGCACTAAAATAGCCCCTTGCAATGTGAGAGTCATCACTGTGGGTCTTCTTTCCTCCATACAATTTACAGCCAGCCTGTAGTTATTTTGTGGTTTTAGCTTTCGGAATTTCTGTATCGCCCCAAGACTATGATCCTCCCAAGCTCACAACAGAAAAGAATTCATGCAAAGCAGCTTACCATGAAGCTGAAAGTCTGCAGCTTCACAATTTTTTCAAATTGGAGGTCAGACACAAAATAATTGAAGTAATCCAACAGCAGCCTTGCGATAGTGAAATGTAGCCCTCATTTCCATCCAAAAAACACATTGTTGCCCCTTAACTTTCAGTTTTGTAGAAGCCACTTGCCATGAACCTCAAAGCAGCGGTAACTCTGTGCGTTTGCATAAAGAGTTTGTGCTCCTTGAGTAGTGAGAATTGGCTTAATGCAGCTTTAAAATGACATTTCAGTCGGCCTGGAGGAAGCATATAAACTGAAAATAAAATAGGGCCTTGAATAAACCTTTGGAGGACACCACAGGTAAGAGCAGCTATGGTGGACATCTTGTCACCGACAAGCGCAGAACATTTTATATCAGATAGATCTAAACCAATTTAAGGCAGTTACAAATATGTCAGCCCACTGGATAATCCTCTTGATTAGAATATCATGCTCAGTGATGTCAAAGTCTGACCTGAGGTTCAGTAAAAACACATCATCAGAATCAGCATTCATTAAAATGTCATTTACAATCTCAGCAAGGCACTCATTGAAACCCTGACTGAATCTTCCTAAAAATATTGTTAGCCTCCAATGCAACTTAGCAGCTGATTTGAGACTGACAAGCAGTTTGGAGATAGATCTGTAATTATTACAGATGCAGAAATCATTTTTTAAGAAGTGGTTTAATCCAAGCTAATGTGTGGTGATCAGAAACAGAACCTGATTAAAGTGATTTTGATAATGATAATGACTAAAAGACAAAACCTTTCTGAGAAAGTTGGAGGGGATAATATCAAAGGGGTAGACAGATGGTGGCAAGTGCAAACACTGTCTCTATTAAGTCAGCCAGCAAAATGAGTGTAAATTAACACAGGATATTGTTATGGCAGCTCGATGGAGACATGTTCGTACAGAAGAGAGGAGAAGTAATTAAAGCTCTAATATCACTGATGTTCTCAATAAAAGTTAAAGACTATTCACAACCAATGTTACAGGTGGATGTGAAGGCACACCATTTATGATTAGTAATGTCAAATACAAACCTACGCTTACGTCTATTTGCAACAATTAATTCCTTGAAATAGGCCACACTTGCATCCTTGACAGTTTTGTTAAAAGAGGTAACAAGTCTCTTATAAGAGGGTAATGAACCTGCAACTTAGACTGCCCCCATCTATGTTCTGCCCCCCTGCAATCCCTTTTCAAGCTGCAAATGCATTCATTCAACCAGCGGGAGGGATTTAGTGGTAGTTTAGCCTTGGTCTTAAAAGGGGCAATATCACCTAAGATGTATTCACAGGTGCAGTTAAAAAAATTGACCAAATCATTAGCATGATTGGACTTCATAAAATTTGCCATAAGGGCTGTGAAAATGGATGAGAATCTAGCTTCTGATTCATGCACAAGCATACAGTGTTTTGATTAAAAACATTCATTTGAAACACAGTATCAAAGGTGATGCACTTGTGGTCTGCAATAAAAAATGTCCTCAAGGTCCAGTGAATTTGTGTAAGCCCCAAGGTAAAAACCAAATCCAAGCTGTGACCGTGATTGTGAGTGGGCCCCAGACACAGGTTTATTTAAATTAAAAGACTCAGTGATGCTTAAAAACTCTGTGGTAAAAAAAAACAAAAAAACATTTGATACACCAACCACATGAATATTAAAATCACCTGCAATTATGATTTTATCATAGTAAAGCAAAAAGGAAGGCAATAAATAAGAGAACTCAGATAAAAAAAAAATGGTAGGTTTAGGAGGGTGATAAGTATTAATACAAAACAAACAAACAACTCCCATCTGAGCTCTGTGCTACGAAGCCAGATTGATTAACAGGTTAATAAGGTATGTTGAGTTAAAAGCCAGACTTTGCCATGTCATGAAGGTGGCACTCCTTTGACCGTGCTTCATCACCATGGTAACGTATGCCGCAAACATAACCTGCTCTGGACCAGGTTATATTCAGAGTTTCAGCTTAAAATTGGCTTTTTTTTTTCCTGTTTGCTTCAGGTAATATGTCTATTACCCATTTAAATTTTACACTGAATATTGTCCACAAAATACAAGAATAATAAGCCATAGCAACTATGTGCCACTTTGAATGATATTTTTATGCTTGCTGCTGTTACTGTATCTAATAAAACACCGTTAAAAATTAAAGTTTACCGCATGCAGGCTTAATATTATGTCAGTTCAATTTATTTCACTTGATATTGACAAAAACGACCATGATTTAGGACAGTGTGAGTCCTAAATGCAATTCTACAGTATTGCTTTTTGTAGTAATCATTTTTTTGTACTCCTCAGCGCTCTATAATGACAATTTGTTCCTCCAGAGTGAAGTAGGCGGCATGTGATCAGGCCATTTTGAGTAGAAGAAGAGTTAAACGATGCACCAAACGCCCCTTTTAATATGAACATGCACAGAGCTCAGAGAAGAAACCCGGGCTTCACAAAGCCAGTTGATAAACACCACTGTGATTCCAGTGATCTCTACTTGGGGCTTTAGCTTTAGCCGAGCCACCTCACACAAAGACAGCCGGCCCTGTTGCACCTAGTTTGTAGTACAGCCCTCTGGTTAAAGCCAGGTCTTAGTTAAAAACATGAAGTCCACACTCTGAGAAAGTATGAGGTTATTTAGAATGAAAATCTTATTATAATCTGATATTAATGAGTGCAGAAATGACCTGCTGACCCCCATTAAGGTGAGAGTTGTGGACAGTAATGGGCACTGAGCGCCAAGTATGAGGAGGCTGCTGGGATCAACTTCTTTTCCTCTTTTACCCTGCAAACTGCTTCATGCAGGTAAATTTCTTCTTCTTCTTCTTCTTCTTCTTCTTCTTCTTCTTCTTCTTCTTCTTCTTCTTCTCATTAGTAGCAGTATTATCATTTTTGTTGAAGTAATGAACAGATGTACCCGCACACTTGCTTCCAAGTAAGCATTAATGCGAATGAATCTTTACAAATACATCTTAAACTCTGTCATCTCATGGTTCAAATAAAGGATTTATATCTTTTCTAAACAAAAGTTTATTTCACTGGACTGGAAAACCTCTGTGTGTTCTTATTTGATTGTAGTCACTCTAGCTAGAATAGAGCACAAGGTGATTTCATGGAAGATCATCTCCAGTTGTGTGAGCGTGGAAATCTTGTGATGTGTGAATAATTTGAAAGCGTGTATGTCTTGCTTAGGGATATTTACACACTATGATTTTTTAAGGCATCAAAGGGATCATCCCTTGACTTTCCTGTTGAATCTTGAGGTCTGACAAGTTCACTCAGCTGTTTGAAATACTATCCTTCGTGTAATTCAGGAATGCACTCTTGAACTATCTTAATCTAAAATAGGGATGTGTCCACAACTGATTGCCATATCACCATATGAAATAAAGTGTGACAAAATAATAATATATGTATATTTTTTTTAAATGTTAATCATGTTACACTGGATTTATCTGGAAAAGGACAAGAGTATGAACATGATATAAAGGAATTAGTGCAAAACCTCTCAATGTGTGATAAAATACAGTAAATTGCTGTATGTAATCTACCACTTATAACCATGTGAGCATAATACACTTTTTCACTTGCCATGCAGCCCCAGGAAGTGTGTAAGGTAATGCTCAATAATGAGAGTGCAGTGCAGTCAGATTAGGGAATTTGGCAAGTGAAGCATTTTGGTGAACCTCTTGTCTTTGTTCATGTCTCTACTGCATCATTTCACCTCTTTATTGCTTTTCTAAAAAGCATTCTGCAATTCTTTAAAACAGTGCAATGTCCATACAGTGGAAAGAATGTGTGTGTGTGTGTGTGTGTGTGTGTGTGTGTGTGTGTGTGTGTGTGTGTGTGTGTGTGTGTGTGTGTCTGCCACCCAAGGTTGTTCCAACAACATGTTGTCTTTTAAGATGCATTGCCTTAAGTAGTGATGATGCGCTCTCAGCGAGGCATGCCAAGGGTGCTGGCTGCAGACCAACATGGGGATGAAACAGAAAGAGTGGAAAGAAAGACAGATTTGTTTGAGCCAGATTCTGTAATTTTGTTTATTCTAAATAAAAGATTCATTTGAATGGAAAGCACTTGGCAATTATTGAGTGTCTTGACTCTGTTGAGGAGTGTTGGATGAAAACCCAGAATGTTTAGGGACCACTCTTGCACAGACATGGCAGTGTTTTCATGACAACACAGTGCAAATGTGAGCAATCATAGAAATTTCTGTTTTACATGCTTGCTGTAGTGATGCAAATGGAATGATTTTAGAAAGTCCTAATGAATATTAAAACCATTTTAAACTTGTGGGATAAGCTCATTTAGCCTTTTTCTATGGAATTAGTGGTACTGGGTGTGTCTGAGAAGCTCCCATTTTATATTAAGCCTACTTATGCTTGGAGTTTAGAGTACACTAGCACACAACACTTTTTAATTCCAGAAGCACTGGAGGCCTGCTGATTAGAAAAAAAGGTGAGTGGAGGGCTGTTGGTTCTTACTCCAGCTGCTTCAATGATTATCCAAGTGCCCATGAGCAATGCATCTGAAACTGATCACGCGGAGCTGCTTACTGGCCAAGTATTGCTATGTGAGTGTATGTGTGTGATGAGAATTGCAGAAAAACAAGTCTGTGTGCCCAGTAAAAATTTTCCTGGATTAAAAGAAATCTTAAAAAATAGAAGTGTGTCAGACCAAAAGCTAAACCAAAGCTAAAAACCAAACCAAACTCAGTACATGCTATGATGAGTCATTTGTAAATAATTTAGGCAGTTGTAGATGTATTAGATGTATTATCCTACAGCCATCAGCTGAGAAACAACACAACGCTAAACACAGACAACAGCACTATTATGTATAAAATCAGAAAAAAAAAATACAGAATTACAGGACTAAAACATAACATGACCGATGAGTAAATTACACGCAACTGATGCGGATTAAGATCATAAGTAGAAACTAACAATACATACACAAAGACTCAACTGCCATCCTTCACAGTGCATTAAATCATGTTTTACTGGCAGGGGTAAAAGGTCTTCAAAACTGCTAAATGTTAATTCTATGTTGAAATGATCGCTGTTAGTTAATATAAACGGACTGCATTGTATTTACTAAGTAGTGGACAATATGAACTTTGCAACATAGTCATTGTCCTGAAACTGCAAAATCCACCCACTCATGAATGCAAGCAGGCTAAAGCAAACATTAACCAAAAAGATTTTCATCTGTAATTGATGCCCAAGGTTAAAATGTGATTTTTATTTCTTCCCCATGCAGAATTATTCAAGTAGGCAGAAGTAGTGACATAACAATGAGCTGCAAAATACTCTGAGATTGGATAATTTCATCTTTCTCTTTGCCTTCAAGGACTTGATTACAGACAGTTCCAGGCACCCAGACAAATACTTCTTAGCAAAATGATCAACTGCTCTTTCCATGGAGACATGTTTTTCACTCATATTTTAACTGTAGCGCTGTTCTTGTTGTTGCTGTTGCATTACTGTCTTTATTGTGCTTTCTGTTGGCTTCTATACAATTCTACCCTCAACCATCTTGTCTTTTTGCAGTTATTATTAATAATCATTTTCATCATATTCTTCATATTCATTATATTCATCTTTTTTATTTTATTCTCCCTTTCCCCCAATTCCCTATCAAGAAGCATGCCTAATTAAATGAGGTGATACTACCACCACTATTGTTACTGAAACTACTACTACTACTAATATATATTTTTAAAAGAGAACATAAATTTGATTTGTATACAGTAGTATACAAATAGTGCACTTGAAAGAAAGATAACACAGGATAAGTGCTGGTAAAATGAACTGCTGGATTGTGTGAAAAAGGCAGTATAACTGAGCAAAGACATTCCTTGTCTTCAGGAGTAGTTGCACTCAGTGACAGATTGCTCATCTAACTTTGATACTTAGCAGAGCTGCCTCTCATTATGTGTTTCTATTTGATTGCCTCCCACTGGCTGCTGCAAAAGGGATAGCACTTTATGATAAACCAACATCTCTCACAGAGAGGGCAGATATAAGGGCCTTTCACACACGTGCGCACACACACACACACACACACACACACACACACACACACACACACACACACACACACACTGGTTTCTATAAAGGGGTAAAGTGAGGTACGATACTAAAACGCGCCCCCTTGTGGTCGCGTTGGCAAGTAAAAACCGGCGGGACTCTCCATTGGAAAGTGATGGAGAAGGGACTAAAGGAGCGTCTATGTTTGTGCGTGCGTGCGTGCGTGTGTGTGTGTCAGTCTATGTTCTTACATTCAAGCCATCGCATGCTCTCATAAATAATTGGTCCGACGGGAGGGCAGGATGGTGTGAACTTCTCACTTATAAGACTTGCAGAGCGCCTTAATTGGCACCGACGAGTGATGGCACCGCGGTCCCCGAATTCAACCAGAGACCATAAAACAGAAAAACACCAAAAACCAATGATCCCCTTCCTGTGGCGCGCCGCACTTTCGAGAGCGAGCCCAGGCGTGTTGCCCCGCCGAAACCTATTAAACAGCGGAGTGTGTGTGGGAGAGAGTAAGGGAAACACGGAGAGAGAGGGAGAGAGGTGGGGGGATGCTATTCTTTTGACAACCTGTTCAGGGAAGAGAGCTAGTGAGGTTCTGAGCGCATCTATGTATAAGCCTTCTCTCTCGCTCTCTCTCCCTCTCCCTCTCTCTCTCTCTCTCTCTCTCTCTCTCTCTCTCTTTTCACAGACTGGGGCGGTCGTTCTCAGTCTGCGCACATATTCCACTTGGCCAGCATCACTTGGAGTCCACAGACACAGCGCTGATTGAATGAGCAGAGGGGAGCTCATTTTCAGAGCGCAAGATTGTGTTTTAGGAGCTTCACTATACTGTCACCGGTCAAAGAGATAGAGCCGGTAAAGCCATTTCAACACCGCATGTAAGAGTTAATAACCCACAAAGGAGAGACTGGGTGTAGGATTTTTCCTCAACTACCATTGCTGCTCGTTTTCCAAAGGGAAAGTGCTTCTGTTTGATTTTCATCTGAGAGAAGCGGGACTTTGTGGATACGAGCAGCGGTGGGCGCCCCGAGAAGGAATCCACTGCGCGCCTCTCTGCGCGTAAAATAAAAGTTACAGCAGCCAGCAGAGATTTTTCTTTTAGACCTGTGGGAGCTCTGCAATCTCCCGATTTTCCTCCTCGGAGAATAAATATCTGAAACTGGACGCCCACTCGAGGAGGATATATAACTTTTGCTGCACATTGGTGGTGAGACGGAGGCTGGTCTGCGTCGCGGAGAGCGGAGGCATCCTCTTCTCTGAGCCGAGAGGCTCCGCGCGGCGCGGCGTAGGAGGCTCACCCAAAGGACGGCACCCTAGAGTAAAGGTACACATGCCTCCAAGAACAGGCTACCTGAATGTACGCAAAATTTGGATTACAGTACATTTATGAAACTTGACCAAAAAAGTTAATTTATTTGTATCTCACTCCATGTGTTTATGCGGTGTCCGTGTAAGAATCTAACATACTTTAAGTTGCCCAAATATTTAAAAATGTCGAAATATATAGGGGCCTTATACCATGCAATATTTCATTTTACTCTGCTGCTTTGTAGGCCTATACTATCAAAGTTGACCACCCTAAAAACTAACATTCAACAAGACTGCCCATCATGACACCCAAATTTGGGATCTATCATTTCAGTTTGAATCAGTGATGCTATTTTATGTCATATTTTATGATTATGTGCTGCTGAAGACCTCTGCAAACCTTTTTACCTCTGAAAAGCTCGCCAGCAAGCAACAGACTATATTTCAATACTGATGGGCAAAACTCGAGCAACACATCGTGGCAAGAAAACAGGCTATTAACTCGCGTGATAAAACTTATTTCGGTGTGCTGTCTAAAATGCGTCTTGACTAACCCACCGACGCATGACCCTGTTCATCTTGTTAAATATACAAAGGATACGATTTAATGAACTGGACTTTTGAGAAATGGTCATGTCAGGAGGTAAATGGTCAAGAGGTCGGTCAGCCCCTAAATGACTTGAGCCGCTTTTCAGGTTTCTGCTGCGCGGATGTGAATGACACTACTGGAGGCTATACTGAGCAGAGAAATAAACCGAGCCTCCAATCATTAGTTCATTTAAAAAGTGAAGTTATGGACACACACTCACACACACACAAAGAGGAAGAAAGAAAAAAAAAAAAAACGTAGTAGACATTAGCCTATTGTAAATTATGCACGAATAGTCTAGTACACAAATATTCCAGCAACATAAATGCATGTACGAATAATACAGTGACACCACAGGATATGGTCACCATTACTATGTAAGCCTGCTTGCTCAAAGTCTCTGAAAAATTATTATTATTATTATTATTATTATTATTATTGTTAGGTAGGCTAAATGAAGGGAGTTTCGGAGGAGGTGGTGTGTGTGTGTGTGTGTGTGTGTGTGTGTGTGTGTGTGTGCGCGTGCGTGCGTGCGTGCGTGCATGTGGGGGCTGGGGGGTCCGAGGTGCATGACCCCACTTGTAATTCTCGATTGGTAATCCGTGGTAGTCCTGTCATTACCTGTCCCTTTGCTTTGCGAGTGAGGAGACAACAAAATCACCTTAACAGCCGACAGTTATACACTGGAGCAATCCCGTCAATCTCCAATTCTGTAGCACGCACACACTCGGCTGCTGTAAGCTTTAATCCACGATCTGTGACAGAATTACCCCTTTCCTTTAACTTGAACGCAGGGACGCGGGTTATGCAGCGGAAGCGCAATTGCTTTGAAATATTATTTTCGTGGCTTATGGGGTCGAGGGACACGCAGCTGAACACGAAAAAAGCGATTGAAACACGCCCAAAGGCTTAGTGCCTGTTCTCCCCTTTTGATAACAATCACTCAGCTGTCACCTCTTGTTTGTCACATGAATCTGCACACACTGGTCCTCTCGGTCTTCATCTCTCTCTCTCTCTCTCTCTCTCTCTCTCTCTCTCTCTCTCTCTCTCTCTCTCTCTCTCTCTCTCTCTCTCATTAGGTTATGACGGAATCGAGTTGAACATGGAGCTTTTCTGGATTTTGTCACTTTCTGTAGTCCATCCATACGTCCAGGGTCAAGGAGTTTACGGTAAGAACTCATCTATAAAAATGAAGAAAATTATTCTTATTATTTTTCTTCTTCTTCTTCTTCTTCTTCTTCTTCTTCTTATTGTTGTTATTATTATTGTTATTATAGAGTGCTATCTTATTAGCGCAGGTTGACTGAGTTGTTTTGTTATTTTTCCAGCGCAGATTGTTAATTGGTTCATCAGTCATTAGCCTATGATAACCTTAATTAGCCTAAACGCCTCTCCATGCAACATTGTCTGCCTTTCAGTAAGCCAACACTAATAGGCGGCACTCTAATAACTGGCATTTAAATAGCAAGAACAGCTGCAGGGAGATCCGCTGCAAAAATTAACTTAGGGATCACAGGAATGGGTTTACCCGCCACATGTAGGCCTACAGTAGTGGAAATGTACACCCGCCTGAACTCAGTTTATCCACATTTTTAGGCTGGCAGAAACCTTTGCTGTGATAATTCAGACTATGCCTCAAACCAAGTTGCACCAAACTTATTTTATTTAGAAGATATGGTGTATGGGGAAAAAGTGCTTTTGGTTATATTGCGATGTTGCCTCATGATGATTACTCGCTAGAGACTGTTGTTTACCCACCTTTTATTTACCACTATTAGGTATATGCATCAATACACACACACACACACACACACACACACACACACACATACAAAACACCTCTCAAGAGGAAGGCAGGACTTGTAAACGCTCTCTAAAAAAGGGATTGCCTTTGTCAGTTTAAAATGGATAGTCCATGTGCTTTTGAGGATAAAGAGAGATTTGTCCCTTCTTAAGGCTGACTGACTGTACTACCGAGGCTCAGTTTCTTCAGCTACAGGCGCTTGGCCAGATATGCATCCTGTCGCTTCGGGCACGGCAAACAGACAAACTGATCTGTCAACTTTGATATTTTGATTCTGATGTCTGAAGACATGTGGCAGCCATTGAAAACAAGGTCTGTTTAGCCATAGCAGCGTAATGTGCTGTCATAAGCAATCCCTTAACCTGCCGTCACACATAGAGCCGCTGACGATCTGCCATTTGCTCAAGCATATGCAAGCACACTAGCCTTCATACTAATTAATCTGGCCTACACCAGTATGATACACCGCAATGGATGTACCGAATAGTCTTGACAAAACTTGTGTCTGTATTGTGTCTGTAGATTTAGGCTTTACAGAGTTTTCATAAACCCAGGACTTAAAGGCTTCTTTTTCAAAAACATATATATCCATCACTGTGCATTCAATAATTTCCCAGTTTGGGATCAATAAAGTAAATCTATCTATTCCCTGATATTCCCATCGTACAAAAATATACATTGGAATTCCTTAAGGTAATAAGGTTGCTCTGCAGTGCCAGTGACCATTTTGTAGAAAGGACTTCTCAAATCTAGTTCTGTTGTCCTGCTGGATCCTCACATATCCAGTTTGCCCTTTTTCATTTTTGTGCTTGTTTATTATTATTATTTTTTTCATAATGGTGTTATGAAACATTGCTCTGCAAACAAAGAATTCATAACCCTGTGGTCAAACCAACGCTCTAATGAAACATCAAAATGTCCAAAATGCGCGTGTGATGTTGGGATAATCAGCCAGTCATTCTGAGTTCTTTAAAACCAACTGGAGATACGGCACAGTGTTTTTTGCAGGCGTGATTGTCATAAAGTATTCAGGCATGTCTCACTGGCTGTGTTGTATCAACACAGGTGGTCCAAGAAGACAACTGCGCAATGCCAGCGGTGATGTATAACTTGGTTTTTGTTCGGTAGTCGGCAGTTTTGAGTTTGTTCAGTGAAAAGAACACATGTTGTGATTAATTTCAGAAGGTGGTTATTAATTTTGTTCAGTGTTGTGGATTCGTGGCCTTATGGGCAACGGGAGCCTCCTATCCTCAGGTGAGGGAGGCAAAGTCCGAAAGCTTTTTGTGAGCGGTATAAGCCAGCGTTCGCAAGCCGCAGACTCCCAGGTGGCTTGTGCCGTGTGGTGGCAGTGCTCATCTGTGCATACCTGCATAACACCTGTCTCATGGAGGTGAATCACTGTTGCTAAAAAGAGTCATTCAGGAAGAACAAATCGTTTGAGAATTTCACATCACTAAACAACAGGAGTGGGGAAAATTGGGAAAAGAGCCAACTAGTTTGGCACACTCGCTCGCTGTGTTTGCAGATATGCATAAAATGGTTTCTCTCACTTTGGAGTTGTTTAGCACTTGCTCTCAGAGACAGATGTGACTCACTGTCCGTCGGGAGCCGAATGGTGTAAGCGTGCCTGATTGATGTTAGTGCTTTGGACGGCTGTGATGTTCATTTAGCCTTCTCTCGGGTGTGCATGTGTGTTTGTGGACTTTTTTTTTCGTGAGCTCATGCCTCCACGTCTGTGTGCACATGTGTGTGAGTGAGGTCATGCGCAGAAATGTGTGTGTGGCTCTGTGCGAGCTTATGCCAGTATGTGTGTGTGTGCGTGTTTGTGTGTGGGATGTGTTTGTGTGGCATTGTCACACTTTGTTTCCTACTGCTACAGTTTGCTGGCTCAGCAGGGACTTGTGGATCACTCACTGTTTCTCTTGCAGCAGTGCTGTCTATTGATTGTACTTTTGAGTATTTTGATAGGCTGTCAAAAAGCTTGTTAACACCTGTCTGTCACATGGTGATTGGTCACAAGTGATGGATAAACAGGTACACTAAGAAGAGGCTATGCTGTATTTCAACGGAGAAAGCATACCTGTGCGCTGAATCTTTTTTTCTCCGTGAGCAGTGCAACTTTTTCAGATTGTGTTCAGGCCGTTGTACTTTACTAGACAGAGTGACATGAAAAGCAAGGACCCGACCTGAACCCATGACATTCCAGCCAAGCACAAAGTAGGTACAGTCTTCTGAAGAGGCCACAAGCTGCAGGCGGCCACCAAAGTGAACAAATTTGACCTGATATTCCTCTGATCTCTTTTCTCTCTCTTTTTTTTTTCTGTGTGGCAGCTGACGGTTACGCCTTCTCAAAGGGCTTGTATTTCCTCTCTGAGGCTCTGTCTTCATCACTGACTACTCTGGTTATGGTTTCATTTGGGATAAGCTTTTTATTTGCATCTTCATATACTGATCACAAATATCCCTACCGTACATGTCATTTTCAAGATCCGCATAATCTGGGTATAATCCTGGGCATTATATATGGCTTTAACATGTGCCAGCTCATCGCATCCTTGAGGATTTGCGGATGTTCGTAAAGTTTCAAGACAGTCTTCTGTGATTCTTCTTCTGAAGGCTACAACACGGTGCAACATCACAGTGGAAATGCAAACCTAGTTCACTGGCTGTTAAATCACACTTGGTGAAGCAAGGGAATTCACAGCGACACCAAATTATTGATTGCTTGGCAAACTCTCACAAACTGTTAGCAGCTAAATGGGGCCCAAATTGCATTAGCCTGGAACATGACGCTTGATTATGTTCCTGTTAAGGTGAAATTTACTAAATTAAAATAAGTGATTTTGCTTGACAGTGTTGTTAATGTTTGAGCAAACCACTTGCAGCAGCAGGAAAGAAAGGGGCTTGCCACTGGCCATGGAACAGAGCACCACCAGAGATGGAGCCACTCCAGTGCAGAAAGTAAACTTTAATATGCTTAAATCGCGCACAGATTTAACAACACTTTGAAGATGTTGCCCAAGGAAGAATGAAAGGCTTGAAATACATTGCTGCTTCTTTTTTTTTATTATTTATTTATTTATTTTTTTAAATTTGTGGTCTGCACGTACAGATGAATTCTGAGCTCAGGTTTGCATCACAGTGCTGTTTTAATTGCGCACAGCCAACATTTGAGCAGCATCTTAATGCAGACCTAAACTCTCTTTGCAGCACACTGGCTTGCCGTGCCACTTGGGTTGAAAGCCAGTGACCTAGAAAGAGATTGTTCCAGGTTTACTGCCCTGGCCACTGGCTCCCCTGCGATTTTAACTCTTCCTCTCCCCACATCAGCACTTTTTGTTTGTGTCTCTTTTATGTCTCTTGCTGCTGAGTTTATTTTGGATGCTGAATATTGCCCTTTTCTAATAAGCATCCATAATTTATTGGTGGCTCTGAGGCAATGGAGGAGGGGAGGGGAGAGGAGGATAGGAAGAGACTGAAGCGATAGCTAGGAATGATGATAATCTCTTACCTCCTGCAAACTGACACTCCTCTGTTACTCCTTTACTCCTTTGCTTTATTTTCATCGTTAGATTCGTCTCAGATGCTCACAGATACCCGGGCGCACATGCCCAAACGCACGCCTCCTTTTAACAGATTGCATTGCCTCTCCACAGGAATGTGTCAGCAATGTCAGCGATTCTTGACTGACCTTTTCCTCTGTATTAGCTTTTTATTAAAGTCCTTGGAAGTTAATTAGAAGTGTTTGAAATGTGTTTTTACAACATGGTAGGGTAAAAAAAAAAAAAGAGAAGAGGGAGTGTGTGAGGCAGAGGAGCAAAGATAGAGTGATTGAGAGATAGATGGATAGATAGAGACAGATGGAGAGAGAGTCAGCACTCTTTGTACCATGATGTACTGGGGCAACACTGCACCCTGGATGAGACCGTATTAATAAGGAACCTTAGAAAAGGCATTTGGGCTTCATGTCGGCCTCTCTAGATCTCCGTTGCACTCTCTTTTGAATGCTCACTGCTGAAAGGAAACAAATTATTTTACTATATGAACAGCACATAGCATTTCTGCATAGGTGCTGCGTGGCTTCTCAATTTAATGTCAAGTCTATGAGAGGTCCAGTGCTCTGATTTGTTGGCCATTGGTAGAGCTACGTATGGGAATTCATCAGTATAAAATGTGCTAGTTAAATCAGAGCCACAATAAATGACCACCGCTTTCACTTTCTATCTTTCTTTTTGACTCCTTGTCCTTCTCTCTCACCACACATCCTTCTCTCTCACCACACATCTGTGTCCGTCCGTCCGTCTCCCACCCTGCTCTCCTAAAAGTTTTAACACACTTGCTGTTTGAATTATTTCATCTTGCTCCCATTTCTCTCTGCTGCTCCCCGGCTCGAGAGAAGGCTTCTATTTACCAGCTGTGTGGCGGTGTAACCTGTGCTGCCTTACTATCATTGGGGTCATACCTCACATGCACACATATACACATACACACATGCGTGCACACACACACACCTGACCTCTTTGCGTCATGCTTGCTCAGCTTTTTCTTTCTTTGCCACTTTTTTGTCCTTCATTATGCCCTTGATTTTCTCCTCTCCTCTCCTTTCCTCGCCTCTCCTCTCCTCTTTTTCCCCTCTCTATGGCTGACTGGGTATTAAAGCCTTACAATGGTTCTATTAACCTCCAGGTCAGCAGCAGAGCCATAGGCCTGTGGCCAGTGTGATGTGTTGACCGTAGTTTACACTCGCCTTGCTACCTGGGGCTAAAGGATAACGGCGTTCAGACGGCTTTCTGGGAGGCCTGATTTATCACCCTGCCTCCCACCAGTTCCTTCGTCAGCCGGGGGTGGGCATAAGGCAGCAGGGTAGCGATGGGCAGTCTCACACTGGGGGCTCACAGAGGATAGTCACACATCTCCTCACTTGTTATATCTGCTTACACTGAGTTGTGGGCCATCTGCCCGCCTTTTACAGTTGTCTTTTCTGTTAATGTAGGCACGAGTGGGCAGCGAGAGTCTCCTCCCACAGCATTACGGCCATGATGCATAAGCTGGGTTTTTAAAAGACAGTTCATTTTCTTTCTTTACTGAGAGACACAAAGGGAAGCGGAAGTGAGCAAAGAGTTGAGGAAACAAAGGGTAGAAGGATCTGATGGAGTTTGACCGAGGGCGAACAGTGTAAATTGTATTAAAAGCATGTAGGGCACTGTCCATGGCAAAGTTTTTTTTCTACCCATTAAAATGATTTTATATCTTTATGCCTTGTTTTCTATGATCCTTGTTCTCATCGTCGACTATTGAAGTCACAATCATTTTGAGAACCACTTGCTGTCTTTATTTGATGTATTTGGGCTGTGGCATAGCACATAAAAAGGAGCGGCATCTTTTTACAAGTGTAAACCTGCAGGTTTTAAGTGTAACCATTGTGCCCTGAAGGAAGGAAACAACTCAGTGGGGGAATTGTGTGTACCAACTGGAACAACATATTTATGTTGTTACTGGTTGAAATCTTTGTTCATGCCTTCTGGTTGAGCATGACATCACTGAAGATACAGGTTTAGACATAATTGGATTTTGATATAAAAAGGGTAAGTAGGTAATTAGCCTGTCATGTAAAATGAGAAAGTTGAAAAAGTAATTTTTCATTTCATTGTCACTTTAAGCACTCTCTCTGCATGTCAGTTCAAAGCATCTTGGATTATCAGTTGTATGAAATTATAAAATAAACATTTGACAGACTGATTAGAATTGACTATGTACATTGTCTGAAAATGCCAGCTTTTCTTGGTTTGGCTGGAGCAAAGCAGAGAGAGAGAGAGTTAAACCAGGTGATGAAAAGGCATGCAGAGAGCCGCTGCAGGGGGCATGTGCTGTCTGTGCAATGTGCAGAGGAGTCAGCTGCTTTGTAGCACCGACGCAACTATTTTACTTCTTACTCACAGATCATCATGCAGCTCCCTCTCTATCCGTTCCTCACTGGTATGGCTACAAATCCACACACAAACCCACACAAGAGCACACGCAAATGTTGCACTCACACATATGCAAACGTGCATGTGTGTACATCGATCTGTTCTCTCGTACAATCTCTGTCTTCTCTTTTTGTGCAGGGATGTAAGTCACACACACACACACACACACATACACAGAAAAACACACAGACCCACACACATATCTCTCTAGATGAGAGTGGTCCGGCTTGTAACGGGACGACGTGGGTGCCCTGTGGGTAGGAAAAACTGTCAGAGAAACTTCACTTTTCTCCTCTGTACTCCTGTCACTCTGTCAGACGTTATCAAGAACCTCTTAGTGGCGAGGGTTTCAGGACTGGGTGTACTGTGTGTGTGTGTGTGTGTGTGAGTGTGTGTGTGTGTGAGTGTCTTCATGTGCTTATGGAATGCAGAAGAACTTGAGATTTTAATGCAAGAGATGGTAAAATGACAAATCTGCAGGTCTGTCAGCATGTTTTTTGTGTTTGTGTCCCTTTTTGCATGCATGATGCCTGATGTTGGTGCCTGAAAAGTACGGAGAAAATGTCTCTGGCCTGTGTGTGTGTGTGTGTGTGTGTATGTGTGTATGTGTGTGTGTGTGAGGGAGGGAACATTTGGCATCTGACTTATTCATGAAAATGACAGGACGGTGGTGAGCAGCGGTGAGAACATGGCTTACATCAGAGACCGTCTGCCCCCTCCCACACTTCTCTCACTCTGTCATTCTCTTTCTTTCCTCTTCACCTCCCTCTCTTTCCCTCCTTTCTTTTGTGTTCATTACTTACTTCTTGTGGCATTTGTTTTTTTTTACCAAGAGACATTAAGATACTGGCTGAAAGTTTACAATTTTTTTTTGATTATAGCTTTCACTTTCTCCCATTTTTCTCAGCATTTCCAAAGAAGTGGCGACTCTAAATAACAACTCCATATCAAGGACCACAGTGGAAACAAGTCCATGACTTCACTGTGTTATCCTTTACAAACAGGTAGACATGTAATCTTGCATGTATTGTCAAATGTGCTAAGCTAATAATAGGCACTTAATTTATGTGGTGAAGATTTCAAGAAGTTTCAAGAAGTTAATGGCAAGAATGATTTTCAGTTGTTTGCTCGCTGTAACATGTATATATTTAGAAATCTTTATGATGAAATGTTTTGACAGCTCAACAGTAATCGCTTGGTGCGGAGAGGCTGGTTTCTGAGTCTTAAGAAGATACATTTGCATCAAAACATTAATCCTCACATCCAATAAATGATAAAAACCATGTGTTCCCGCGTCCCTTTGGGCTTTTGGTGCAAGTCTCTTCAGGTGAATCTAAAATGTTTGCGCTACTTTTTGTTTCACGAGGCAAATGATGGCTTCAGAGAGGATGCACAGTCGTCAGTCAGAGAGGCGTTCACTGCGCTGGCCAGCAGAGAAAAATACAGAGGACAAGTGTTGATCTGTCACTGTAGCTTCATATGATACCTGCATGTGAGCACAAGACCTCATCTTACAGATACACTGTTGCTTAAAAAGCGGAAGACACAACAACAACAACAACAACAACAACAACAACAACAACAACTACAACAACCACAACTGCCATAGCCGGTCATGTCCAACTAAAGTTTTTGACAGCAGGAAGGGATCAACACTGGAAATCTATCTTCTGCTCCTACACATGTCTGGCCTCAATAATTCAGCGACGCGTGCTGCTCTCCCTTTCGTTCTCATTCACTCTCTCAAACTCTCTCTCCCTCTGTGCCACCCCCCCACCCCTCGCTCGCAGCTGTTTTAGTAAAATCTTCTTGTGTTTTAGTTGTTATAAATTTTTAGCTTGCTTACTGTCTCGTTTTCCTTTCTCTCCCATTCTCTTTCTTATGCATCTCGCCGGCTCACAGGAGATGGGAAGGGGTATAATCTGTCGGATACGTTGAAAAGCTCCCATGTTGTTAGTGCAGCAATTTACCTGCCACCACCTACATTTCCTGATCCCTCTCCTCCACCTCCTCTTCCTTCCTCCCTTTACCCATCTACTAACCCTTTACCTGTCAAGAAGGATGCTCCTGTCATCATCTTCTCCTCTCCTCCTCTCTCCGCTGCTGTCTGCTCCTCCTCTCCTTTCCAGCTATCCACATAGTTACCCTTTACATGTCAAATGAAATGTACCCATTCTATTCTTTACTTCTCTCTTTTTTCTATCACCTGTCTTACTCTTCTATCCAATTGTCTCCCTTCATCCGAGCGCTAACCCTCTCCCTTTCAACACACATCCCCTCTCTTGCCTGTTTATCTTTCCTCTTTCCCCCCTCATCGAGATGCCATCCCTCTTTTTCCTTATTCCCACCACCTCTCTTATTTCAAGTACTGTCATCCTCTTGCTATCATTCCCCATGTCAGCGTCAAGCGTCCACCCACCACTCCGCTTACTGCATATAGGACACCCCATACACTGTTACTGAGGGCTGACACTAAGGAGGAGACAGCAGAGTCTAGCAGCATCCATAAGAAATGATAGCAGAGGGAAAGATAGGGTCACATGAATGGGTTGCTGGGTAGTTGAAGGGGCAAACGGTGAAGGGAAAGGGGGGGGGGGATACAGGCTCTGCATGTACAAAGATCAAGTGAGTGTAAGACAAGCAGAGCAGGCAGAGAAAAAACAAACAAAAGATAGACGGGATAGAAAAGAGATGTTTTTTTCCGCCAGAGGACCATCAAGGCTACTGTTTATGTAAACTTCTGAAATGTCAAAGTATAAATGTGAATGAGATGTATCTTGATCAGCTTGATTGAAGCAAATAAACTTCCTGAGGGTTAAAAAAGACACAAACAGGAGTTGCTATTATTGTTTAAAAGAGGCAAACAAAGAAATACACTTGGAGCTAATGGCCATACAACCATAATGGACACCCGAGGGCAAGTGTGCATTATATATTTCACTCAAGGGTTATGCCATTGGGAGTTTGGATGCTTCTACATTCAGCGATGTCAGACTGTGGCAGCTGATCAGATGTTAGCATTGCCTACATGGGCTTGCCATTAGGCCTATATATGATGCAATGAAGCTTTGTTGCCACGACAAAAGATGCAGCAATGTATGCCATTCAACAACCACCACTGCCAATACAGGCTAATAAACTGAGTGAGTAAGAGAGAAAAAAAATGGACAATATACCTTTCATATCATTAGCATTTTACAAATAGGTAAAGTAGGGCTACTGCTTTGAAAATAATTAAAAAAAGGTCAGTATAGGTCAGTAAAGGTGTGTGTATATGTGTATATAAATATATGAGATTAGGTTTTCTGAATTGATAGATTTTTTTTGTTCCCAAACAAGTACCTGGAAACCTTGTGAGAGAAAGGGGGAGCAGAAAGAGAAAGACAAATAGCAAACGAGAAAGGCTTGTTAAGAAAACAAGGAGAGAGACAGTGAAAGTGACATTGAAAAGGGCAGGGGCAGATATAGAGAAGCTAAAAGAAGAAAAGATTCCCTGGAGGCAGGCAGCAAGATGGACACAGGGCTCAGAGACACAGAAGAAAGAGTGAAAGTGAGAATAAGGTTGCAATCATACCTACAGTTCATTTTCTTTGGTCCAAACCTCGGTTCAAAGGTTTGGTTTGTCTGTGAAGATTCTCAGTCATATAAGTCACCGTACATCAAGAAGTCGTCAAAGGCAACTGGACTTGTTTATCTCGAAGACTTTTCGACACTCGTCCAAGTTGCCTTTGATTTACTGCTTCTTCATGTTTGCGTTTTTGTGTGTGGTTTGCTAAAGCTGTTGCTGCTCAGTTACAAGCGCATCAGAATTTGTCTGTGCTGTCTGGTCTTCGTACCAGAACACATGAATTAACTGCAAAATAAAAGCATCATTACATCATTTTATCATTTTGTTTTGCGAGGCTTTCCAAGCATGAGTCACTACTGGCTATCAGATCTCAACAGCCTTCTCCTTACGCAGCATCCTTCATTGAAGCTGTCCTAAAGTGTCCTGCTGTGTGCCAAGTCATAGTGGAAGCGGCTCCCTTTGACTAAGACTGCCTTTCTCGGTGTATTAGGTTGCATTCACCCCCCCGGTCTTACATTATGCACCTTTAACCTTGTTTGTTCAGACAAAAAACAAACAAACAAACAAACAGGGGGAAAAAAAACCACAACGGTTCAAATATACATGAAGAGCAGTCGTATTGCAACACGTTTCAAATAAACACTCTTCTCCAGTGAAGCAATTTTTGCACTTTATGGTGGCTTCCCTAACTATCACTTTTATATCTCAGTCCAAACCGTAGCACAATTTACTTTGGAGAGGACCGACACCCACATTTTCAAACGTCTGAGTTTGAATGACATTGTTCTCACTGGCCAAAACGAACCGAACTACAGGAGTAAATTCTCCGGAGTTTGACTGAATTGCTCTAACAATGGTTGGTGTGAATGCAATCTGAGAAGGGCAGGCAGTGGTGATGTGCGGGTCAAACCAACATCCACAATTACTGCGGATTTATCTGTAGTTCGGGCAGACTCAGATGGAGGCAAGTGAGTATTATTGGGCCGGGCGGTGTGGGTCAGCACTCAGCATAGTGATAGATCAAATTCCAGAGACACCAACTAATTGGGCCTACCGGAACCTTCTGGGTCTGGGTCGGGTCAGGTCATATTTTTATCATTTTGTAACAGGAAAGGTGAGATTTGGGCTGATTGATTAAAAAAAAAAAATGAACTTGCTTTTTGGTACAAGCACCAAAATATTGAATTTTTAAACCTGTTGCAAACTCTAAAATACACAAGCAATCAATTTATGTTTCTGCAGGCACCTTCCTGTCCTGTATCCATTTTCTATTTGTGTCTACATGCGTCTGAGAAACAGAGAAACCAAACAACAAACATCTCCCTGATTTTTTTTCCCTCTCAGGTTGTGGGTACATAGTAAGAGGTTTGAAACAGTATGAAAAAGGGTTGGGTTGTTTTCAGTAACTGATGGTGGTGATATTGGATTGGTGGGCTAACAAATGCATTTTCCCCTTCGATAGTTCATGCTGCAGCTCCACATCCGAGATACCAAGTTACAACTATATTCTTTCTATATACCTTGTTAAAGCAAGTACTCTACAACAACACTGTAGATAAGTACCAGTTTCCAAAAAGCTCTCTGTATCTGTTTCTCTTGTCTCACACACTCATATGCATGCATGGATGCATACGCACACACACACACACACACACACCATCTTTCTCTGTACACATACCATTTTTTAACAAAAACAAAATATGCAAGAATGATGGACTGATAGTCTACAATGTCAGAACAGGGTCGCAGCATCGCAATCGAGATACCAAATTACAGCAAGGACACTATACACCTTGTTAAAGCCAGTGCTTTACAACAACACTATAGAGAAGCACCCACAAGAACGGCCCAATGCCAAAAAGCTTTCTCTGCATCTGTCTTTCTTACACCTACGCCATTTGACATTAGCACACATGCCATTTTTCTTTCTTTTTTTCTTTTTTTTTTTTACAGAAACAAAATATGTAAGAATAATAGACTACAGCGTCAGAAAAGGGTCCACCCACTCCTGGAGAGGAGAGGAGAGGGTCCAGTTTGGGATGCGCTACAAGCTGTAACAACTGCAAATTAATACTGCAACTGTTTTTATCACAACTGTGTTGCAACACATCGCATCAAACATCATGTCACAAATAAAACAATCTGGTCACCACAGCCACCAGAGTCATTACAGGAAAGAGACGGGAAAGCTAAAGGAAACGTGTGTGATAGTCTTTTAAGGTCAATAGGCCTGTGCATATCTTATTTGAAGAGAAGCTCACATCGACGACCCCTCTGGGACGCAAACAGGTTAATAATCACAGACCCCTGCAGAGCTAGCTCATGTGACCCGCAAAATTTAATACTGTCCACGATCCGTGACAGTGAATGCCTGTTTTCTTTACCAGCTCGTTGCGTCTCTCTGTTTAGGTGGTTGCTGTCATCACGTTCATCACGACAGGCGATGTTGACCTTACCCAACACTGATAGCTTTACACTATTTCCAATGGGACTTGTGCTGCATTAATATTTACTAATTTGGTCGGATAAATGTTTCAAATCCACAATACCGTGTTGGGTGCAAGCTGTGTCTTCTCCAAAAAGCAAACATGGGAAACCAAAAAGTGACATCTTAGCCAGTCCTTTTGTTGAAACCAAGTGACACAAAACTTTTGATTTTTTCATTTGTCCTTTTGGGTTATTTGAACATCGTTTGGATGATGTGCCCCCAGTTGCTTGATTTACAATTTGTCCTTGAAGAAAATGGGTGATTAAGTAAGATTAAGTTAATTAATAATCCACCTTGTGCATGCTAACATCCACCATTATCACACTCACACCTGCCTTCAGACTTTCACTTTGCTGTTCACGTCCACTTCCCCACTCACTTTATGTACAGTTACTCCGTAAGTTTGTTGTCCTTGGTCAAAAGTTAGTGGCCTGCGGGCTGAATAAATTTATCTCAAATGATCAGCAAATCAACGCCACCTGTCACTCGCCTAACACCAAAAATGACTGGAGGCCAATGCTACTGTGTTTGGGCTGTAAAAAATAATCCCGTTTAGATACATCTTGTATTTTCTTTGAAGCTAATTGGTGCTGTTGCTGCACTAGGCTCAACCAAAATTTAAAACAATCAGTTGTAAAATTTTTTAATGGCGATTTTCTCATTTTTATTGTAAGATGGGGAGGGCTTAGTCCTGATTGCCCATTTATACTAGCCGTCTCTGGTTGTTTGGATAGGGTCTCCTGGCAGGGTGAGTGGCCAGTGGGCGGGGCGCATGAGGGTGGGAGGGTCATTTTGCTGCAGGTTAGGTTGGACTTGGGCTGCTTCATGAAAAAAAAAAAAATGTGACAAGATAAACCCTCTGGAAGGGTCCAACTGATAGAATAGGAGAGTGTGAGTTCTGCAATTTGGTATAAATGTATATTTATTGTAATTTAGTTTCATTTGTTTATTTGGATTACATTAACAATGGATAGAGCTTCTGAAATAGTGTGTTTTAGTTTATATTACATATATACAGTATATTGTCTATGGAGACTGAGCTGTGTGTTAATATTGTTGGAAACACCTGTGAATGATAGCATCCAAGTAGAGTACTGGTGACAGTATAAAAGGCGCCATTATCCATCTGTGTGTTGTTGGTCAGATCTCACTCGCTGCTAATAGTCTGATTATTTGTGGTTATGTTGAATAAACACCCTGTGGTTAGGTACAGCTTACCATCATCTCTGCATTTTTCTGCTGCATTATCCAGCCACTAAATAGCATCCTAACACAGAGTGAACAATAATTGGCAAATGAATTAATCACGGCATGCTGCAGTGACTGCACATTAATGGCAATAGGTTGACACACATTTGCTGCAATGGGCAACATATGCTGCTATAGTGAGATGGGAAATAAATCAAAATGGAAAATAACTCCTACTTCCCTGTTGATCATTAAATGCAGTGTGCCGTTAGAGCCTTCCTCTGTGTCCAGCCTGCTGTCTGTTCTGGTGCGGCGCCTCCTCTCTCCTCATCAGCCCAGCAGTCCGTCTGTCCCGGGCTCTGCTCCGCTAGGTCACCCTCTCCTTTTCTCCCCCTCTCTCTCTGTCAACACACACCAGCACTTTTAATCTCTCCCAACTGTCGGTTCAGGCCGAGTTCGGGCTTCAGCTCACTCTGGTTGGGTTCGGTTTGAGATTCTGTTGACTTGGGTTCGACTGGGTTTGGGTTTTCACTCGCTTGAGTCAGGGATGGGTTGGGCTTGAATGTTAAGACCCGCTGAGAACTGTAGTTTGTATGCCTTATGCATAGGGAATTCTCAATATCTCTCTGTTGTGTTGTCTCTTAGGCTAGCATTTCTCTCTTTCATTATGTCTCGGTGTTTCTCACCTTTTAGGACACACACAGGAGACTAGAGGCGCGGGTGACAGCAGGGCAGCACAGATGAGACCAGCTGTCCTCCAAAAACCGCCACCCTCTCTATTTTGTTCGTATCACCATCACTCAGAACAGGCTTTCCACTCTGCTGTTTTTTTCCCTTTTACTTTCATTCTGTCTTTCTTTTCAAAGTCTCCATCTATTTCAACTTCATTCTTCATTCTTCCCTTTTTTAATCTTTCTCCCTCGCCCTCTCTTTTTTTTCGCCTGCAGCACCCTGCAATGCAAACACAACCTGTTCTGAGGGGAAGTGAATTATTGAAGCCACTGCTGCCATTCCCTCGGTGTAGAAGTGGGCCGCAGAGGGAGGAAGGAGAGAATGGAGGGAGGAGTGCAGGCGGATGAAAGAGATGGAAGGGATAGATTTGTCAGTAGGGTGCACAAAGGCATGAGGGCTTGGAGGGTGCAAAGAATGAGACAATATTTTATTTTGTTTACATCCTCTCTATGTGGAAATATGTTTACAATGGGACAGAGTGGTGATGTGCTTGACAAACCAAAACCCACTGGTGGCAAGTTTTGGGAGATTTTTAACATTTTTTTTCTTTATTTTGGTGTCCTTAAGCTCGAATGTATCTACAGCTTGGGTAAAAACACAAAATCCTCCAAATTCTCCCCAAGACAATTTAAAAAGGTCACCTTTTCAAGGAATCACTATTAATAAATTGTTGTCATGTGGTGATAAGTAATGAATAATGAATAATAATGATGTCTGTACCCCTCTGTGCATCCATCGCACTCGGTTAATGTCACTGCCTCCATCTGTAGTCATTTGGCAGCTGCCTTTTTGCATCCATCATAGTAAGCATTCATTTTAAAGGGGCACGCCACTTAAACAAGCAATTCATGGGTCTTTGGCGCTACTTATAGTGAAGGACAGTGCAGTCAATATTTGTGAACGTGGACTTTATCAATTCTCTCCTAAAAGAAGGTTGGGTGGTTGTTCAACTTGAGGCATGCAAAATAGTGAGGATGAAAGCGACCTATCAGAACACTGACGCTGTTTGTTTGTTTTTGTTTTTTTCACTCTGCATCAAAGCCCAGCATTTCTTTATCTGGCAGTCCCTCTATCGTGGCCACTCGCCTAGATCTGAATGAGAGAGGCCAGTGGTTGTTTCTTGTCTGGCTCACTGAGACCTGCATGGATAGTTTACAACAACAAGGCCTCTCGGGCTGAGTGAGATTAGGGATAAAGAGTTTGTTTTCTATTCTATTCTATTCTATTCTATTCTATTCTATTCTATTCTATTCCGAGTTCCCTCAGAAGTGCAGCTTGTGGTATTTATTATTAACAGTCTCCTCGGGTACAAACATGAAGTTGTCATTCATATTCAACAGAGAGCCACCCTCCCTCTCTCCACGACAAAGCATGTAATATATAAAGGGTTTATGTAAACATAGCCCAGACAGAGCCTGCTGCAGCGTACTGTCAAAACAGCATTGTACCATAGGAGAGTCTTGTATTATTTGAATATTTAATGATGCATTCATGGGTGTGCGTGTGTGACTCATAGATGCTTGATTTTTTTTGGCAGATACACACTCTTCCTGATAACGACTGGAAACATTAAGACAGTATTGTGCCATGTAAGGCTGCTGTGTGATAGTTTACTGTGCTACTTTTTCTGGGCTGTAAAAAAAAAATAAAAAATAAAAAAGCTTCTACCCTATAGCTGGAGACACTTCCCAACTTTTACAAACACTCAGGCTCAGCTGGCTGCCCAAAGGATGGGTGCATAGAACAAAATATGGTAGAGGAACAATTGCAACACCAAAAAACCCCAGTATGAAATCAAATTTGCCTTCGATAGAGCAAGGCCAAAAAAACAACAGCAAACTTTTGTATAGGTGTTTAAATATGTTGGCACCTGAGTCATGAAAACTGACAGGAGGTTTTGTGCTGCACAGGAAAGTACAATTTGTGGCATCTATGTTATTTAGACTAATAATGCTATTTGGGAAACCAGTCCATCAGTCAGAACCAGGTCATGGGAAACTATGCAGGGCTGAGACAACAAAGCCACCATTTCATAATGTGTTTCTGTTGTATACAGACTTTACAGGGCTAAAGCTATATTTGGATGCTGTTAACGTTATGAGCCGTTTGTGTGTTACTGTCACTGTGGCTCTAGCCAGGCCACACTGATTCTCATAAAATGTCCTAAAATGAGCATGAAGTCTAAAGTGCTGATTTCATCGTGAACATGAGTTATGTGAATATTACACTCCTCTCTGTCATGAGCTACACTGTGTAACAGTATCAAATTGGATTATGTGGCAATAATATGAATTGTAGGCCCAAATGTCATTTGTTTATCACATGAAATATCGAACCTGTTCTCATTCCCAGGGCGTCAAATACCACAGTTTGGTCACGCCCTTCAGTGTCTGATACCGACAGCAAAAGGCACCCTTTGGCAGCAGTGTGAGACGTGGGGAATGAGCGAAAAAGTGTGCAAAGGGAGGTGGTTGGCTTGTAAGACACAGGCCCCTCAAACACGAGACACAAGTTTGATTCACTGAGACTGTGTCCAGTTTCCATTTTGGTGCGTAAACCTAACCTTTCCCTACATGTAACCAAGTGGTTTTGTTGCCTAAACCTAACCACGTGACACAGACACATGATAAAAGTGACAAAGCCACCAAAGGATGCCTTCAGCGGCGGTATTTGACAACCTGGGAATGAGAATGTGGTGAAATGCCAGTTAATGGTTAAGTTTAGGCAAGCAAATCAACTTTGCTTAAGGTTAAGAATAAGGTTAGGTGAATAACCCCTCAGCCTTAACCAACACAGTTTTTGACAACTAAAATAATAATAATAATAAAAAAAAAATAGTAAGAGGTAAGGGTAAGGTTTGGGCATTGGAAGAATAATTAAAACTTTCACTAATAGAAAATGTGTCCTTACTGTGAACTGTATTATTTCAGTGTCAAGTTACCGCCTGTTTCTAGTCATATTTTCTCCATGTTATTTTCATGTGGTGGAGAAATGCATCCCTCCCACTTTCTCTGCACAAAGCATGCATTTATATTTTAAGACAGCGGGCTCATTTCCACACTCATACTTGATTTTGGCATAATTTCATGTTGTTTGTTATGAGTTACTTAACACAATGTTTAGCCCATCAGCTATCATAACTCAGCTCATAATGATCTGGGAACTTATTTATTAAAACTGCAGAACGGAAGAACGTGGTGGTTGAATTGGGGCTATGCAAATCTGTCAGTCTCATGTAAAATATTTCATAACTTTGGAAACGAGACAATATATGGAAAATACATTTTTCTTTCTCCACAATTCCTGAAATTTAAAAGGGCAGCTGCTACGGGGCTTGAAACTTGAAGATTTCTTGCATTACAGGGTTTTTACCTTCACACAGCTAAAATCTCCAAGGTTTTCCTTCAGATGAGATGTTACTGTGTCAGATGTGTCTGCAACAGGTTCTGTTCTGCTTGTCTGGTGTTTCTCTGCCTCACAATCAGGCTTTTTATTTCTTTATTTTTTTCACATCCTCTATAGTTATTATGATGTAAAGTTACATCACTTACAGTCATCATTTTTTTTTTGTAACCAAGACTGTGGAAGGTAAAACTTGTCCCTGTCAAATTTCCTCTAAAGCTCGTTCCAAAGCCCACTACACCACTAGAGTAAAACAAAATATGACCATATTAAATTGGAGGGATTATATGCAATTTATAACTATATACAATTTGATTGTTTAGTTTTTTAATCTGTGTTTAGTTAGAGGTTAGGTAAACCAGTCACATATTTGTATTGTTTGTGGTTTGGGTAGTATTACAAAGAAAGCCAGACTGGGAATACCTAACCCTTAAAATGAATTAATTACAGGCATGATTGTTATAATTATGTCATCCAGTGGGACTGCATGCACTTTCATTTTACCTCAAAATGCCCATTTCTGTAATTGCTTTTGTCAGTTTGGCAATTAAGCCTTGGAATCCATGCCCAAGAAAATATGTTTTTTTTATTGGGGCCAAATTGAATTGAGAGTTGTTGATCCAATATAAGTATGCTTTGCCATGCTCTCCGCTCTCTGCCAAAGTGTTGATGGATGTATTTTGGCTGCCTTTTAGCGTAGATACTATCTCTGGCTATCTGTAAGTATCCCGAGCTTAACGTTTAGCCCCTTAGTCTTTGGTTGTACTGTACATTGTCCTTGAGTTTGACAGGTGCTTTTTAAATGGAACCTTTTATAATATCTAATAAAGATTAGAGAAACATTTTAGAGGTTAACAGGGATGGATATGTATACTGAATGAATCCACCTGTTTCAAACCATGATTAGACTTCTGAAGAGGACATGTTGAACAAGACCATTTCAAAGCATCCACCTTGATGAAGGGTCCTTGAGGAAGACATCTGATGCCTACCAGGTGTGCAGCTCTTTAGCTGGCCATGACCTCTGACCTCAAGCAACAAGAGAATCTGCAGTGTAATGCAGTTATCATATAATGCAGTTACAATATAACTAATGAGTCTTTTTTGTCTTTTCAGTCAGTATTTTTTGAAATAATGTGACCTTTCTCCCTCTAACTCCCTCTCTATTGCTGTCTCCCTCTGCGATCATGTCTGTGTGTGATCTAAATTCAGTTGAGAAAAATAGAAAAAAAGAGTCTTTTGTTGTGTTTACATGCATGCATGTTTATTTTATGTTTCCTTTATTATGCATCTCTCTCTCTTTCTCTCTGTCCCTCTCACATTGCATCTTTCCTCCTGTTTTTCTCCTTGCTTCTTCCCCTCCCTGTTTCTGACTCTCATCCCCGCCTATTAGCTATAATCAGTGTGCAGATGCTTCCCCCTGCAGTCATTAGTCAATACCCAATCTTGTATTGATGAACTATTGTTGGTCTACGTGCCTTGCCGAATTAGTCAAGATTAAATCTAGCTTGTTCCCCACAGAGCTTTGTGTGTGTGTTTCTGTGTGTGTATGTGAAAGTGTTCTGTGCATGCACACACACACACACACATTCAGTTGCAAGAACATGCACGTACAAAGGCACACAGGCAGTCTTTGTCTTTCTCACTCTCTCTCTTTGTTTTTCTCTCAGCTTGTTGAACCATTCTGTGACTCCTCAAGTGTCTCTACAGCTGCTGTGATCAGTGCAATATTTTCTGCAATCCTGTTAGTAACTGCTAACTGAGGTCATGTTGAGGAGGCTCCGAAGCAGCTCCACAGCCCGGGCAACTTGTGCGGTAACACGGTTAAAAAACACACTCTTACTCTTATACACCTTTTTAAAATCACACTTGGGACTTCAACTGCAGAAAGTGAGGCCTCCCACATATTTTAAAAGGGAAAATAGGTGGGAGAGTTATGGTGAATTAATTGGATGCAGGGGCCACACATAGTTTAGAACAGATTTGTGTATAAGTGAAAAAAGCTGGGAAACAAACAAACAAACAAACAAACAAAATCAACATGCAGGCGAATTTTCTAGCATTTCAGTAATTGCACTGTGCTTGACTATTTGCACTATAATGAAATAATGTTCATCCAGATGTTTGTGAAAAGAGATGCTCAAGTTCTGTCTCCTGGAAGAGCTCAGGGTTATAGAGCAGAAGGTTTAAGGCAGAAGGTTGCCTGTTCAAATCCTGGACAGGCTGAAAAAATTCATATGATGTGAGAAATGCACTTTCCTTTCTCAACAGCTATCATATAATAGCCTGTTTTTCCACATTTGTGCCTATAGTCTTGGTTGCCGCTCTTCTCACATTATTAGTGATGGTGTCTGTACACAGGGAGCATACTTGGGAGATATTAGGCCTTGTTTATCCTTCCTTCAGAAAAAGCAATTTGCTGACATTCTTTTGGAGTCTGTCGACCTATACTAGCCAATCAGTTTTTGTTATCACATCATCCAAAGGACAACATGTGGTCTCCTCTGTTTTGTGCCTGAGCAACATTATTGCTGCTTTTTTACCTCTTTGTCTGAGTAAATTGTGCAGATAAAAGTTGTTTTTGCTGATAAAAGATCAGTATCCTGCCAGATGGGAAGAAGTTGAACGTGTCTTGAGGGGTTGTTCTGGTCTTTTATATTGCGTTCTATTGAGGGCAGACGTTTGTGACCGCATTGGCTGTTAGTGACTTGTGACAGCACTGATTTTGATGTCTGTGAGGACCAATAATGTTATTTCTGGAGTATGTGTTGTTGAAGAGTTTGGTCCTGGTGGAGAAAGTCTCTTTCCTGGTGATGATGTGAAGATATGAATAATCACACAAATGCAGGTGCAAAACAGATTAAGGTTTTCAGACAGGCCTGTCCTAAGGTTGTTGTTTTCTAACCAAAAAACTGTCTGTTGCTATTTCTACAGTTGAACCGATAGCACCAGTGTCCTGCATCCCTGATTTGTTTAAGATGCAGATATGTGAGATAGCTGCTCGTAATCCATGACACAGTCAGTGTCTTTCAGAATATTTAAAGTATGTGACGACAGAGGAGTGGCTGGGACGCTCATGGGCCTATGAAGTGAAAATTTGGGGTATTTTTTTTTCCAATGTATTTTTGCAACTGCAGTAGTTAATTTGTGGCAAAATATTTGCCCCTTATTTTTCTGCATTTTGTTTTGAACAACAGTACTTTGAAGCAATTTACCTTAGTTGAGGAGCGGTTGAGAAAAAAAAAATCTCAGACACCAAATGAATCAAGAGTCCTCAGTCTTGAAATGTGATAATGAAGTGTGCAATGAAGTGTACAACCAAATCAAGATCAACAGTGCTACTCAGAGGAGGATTCATAGGTGTGTGTGTGTGTGTGTGTGTGTGTGTGATGTCTGATAGGATTCATATGCAATGATGGCAACAGAAAGGAAAGGAAAGGAATGGGAAGGAAAAGAAGTGACAGGAAAGGAAAGAATGGACAGGAAGGGAATGGGATGGAAAGGACAAGAAATGAAAAGGAATGAAGGAAAGGAATTGAAAGGAATGACAAGATAACGAAGTTGAGAGAAAATATGGAGGGGGAGACAGAGGTACAGTGTAAGGATGAGTGAGGAAAGCAGGATGTTGAGAACAAAGAAAATAAGAGAGGAGAGTAGGATGAGTTGAAGGAAGGGACAGCCTTGCATTACATTTCTCCGGTTTGGCAGGGTTTTGATGTCACTGCTTTATCATAATTTATAATGCAACAACTAGGGATGCACACATGTATTATCATTTTAATTGATTTGTGTATTTATTTGTTAATGAGGGCACTTTGACATGACATTTAGGCATAGCAAACAGAACCTACTGGGGTTTTGTTTGCCTCAAGCTTCTCAGATGCACACCCACATTATGCCGTTCTCTATAATTTGACAGTGAACTGTTCTTTCACCAAACAAACCATTTCGCAGTGATGTGGACAGACAAAACTGCAAATAATAATAATAAAAAAAAAATCTCCATGGCCTACTCAGGCATCACACTCACTCCGCTGTAACCTGAACTTTGTGAAAGATTCAGGCAATGAGACACTTCCTCCTCCAAATATCTAGACACCACAGACTGAATCTCTGGTCCAGAAGGTGCAACTACTGACACAAACTTGCAGCCGCCACCTCCACACTGAAGCACACATAGTCTGGACTGAAGTTTTCTGAATGTTTGAACTTTATAGGCAGTGAACCTCAGCGTATGCTATTACATTACCACGTTCATTCTCTCTCTCTCTCTCTCTCTCTCTCTCTCTCTCTCTCTGTCTCTCTCTCTCTGTCTCTCTCTCTCTCTCACACACACACACACACACTAATTATCTGTTCTCTCCATCTCCTCTTTATTGGCATATGTGGCATTTGGCAGCAGTGTTATTAGAGCGGTGAGGAGTGGATGGTAATCTAACAGCTTTCTCAACGGTCCTGATGAAATCACAGCAAAGGTTAACGCCTGACTCACTCTGAAGGACAATAGTTTTTACTGCTGTGTGTCGGTGTGAGATGCATTAATCTGTAAGAAGTATTTTAATGCTGGAACTCTAACTGCTCCATATACCGCCACCGGCTTATTTCAACTCTAACAATGCATCGTAATTCGTCTATCAAGTGCCAGTGCATCAAAACTGTGCGTAAGTATAGCGCTTGAATGAATTCACTTTGTTATTTTCCACTTTTATGTCGCCAAAGAAAATTTTTGTTTACCCTCATGAGTGGAAGAGACACTTTAGGTTATGGGTTGATGGCACTAAAGCAAAGCTAAGGGTTAGGCATGTGTTTTGTGTGTAGAACCTCTCTGCAGGGCCCTGTCCATAAACTAGTAGAGTATAAAATTACACATGATGCTCCAGTAGGAGTATGTTTTATACTGTAGAACAATTTAGAACTGGGGTCCATCAGGTGTATTGACTAAGAGGATCACATACACAAATGCATGGTCATATCGATGGGCACACACACACACACACACGCACGCACGCACACACGCACACACACACACACACACACTCACACATTATTGAGGGAGAGCAGGAGGTGCTCTGTGGTCTGCTGTGGTTGTAATAGCCTCATTATTCATCGGTGTGCTCTGCTTATACACTCTGCAAAGCCAAAAAGAGAAAAAACGGGGCCTTCAAGCACACACACACACACGCACGCACGCATGAACACACGCAGGCGCACACACATACACACGCACACACACACACACGGACACGTATGGAGAGAAAGAGCGAGGAAGAAAGACAACTCAGCCTCATTACTGGACTGCTCAAAGTATCTGTTTGATAGACGGACACCTCTTTCATACGCACACAGTTTCCTTTGGCCACAAGAAGAAGATCTGGGAACTCGCAAAATCGCAGGGAGCGTGAAGAGGTTTTTAACAGCCTTTGTTTGTCTCAGATCAGGGGATTCATAAAACCAAAGCTCTCAGGGTAAAAGTAAGCCCAAGCTTTAATCAGTCCATTTGTCAATCTCTCTTTCTGAAAGCCATAAACCTCTTGTCTCTGTGTCTCTGATATTCGCATGCTTTTGTAACACAGATCACTGCTCAAGTGACTGTAGATTGTATAGCCTCAAATGAAAATATTAACTGAAAAACGATGCAGCAAAAAAGTAAAATGCCATAATATATTTATGGCTAAAGAAAACAAAAACTTTCAATCCTGGATATGCTTATGAAATTTTACATAATGAGTTCAGTGCATTCCAGGAGTTATTTTGTGATTACATGCTCTGCAGTTTCTTTGCTGCAAATTTCAAATAGCTGGTTGCAGTATTTCCCAGAATAGTTTTTGACATCCCTCAGAGAACCTTCCTGAAATTGTTGGTTTCAGTTAAGGTATTGTAAGTGGGGAGAAGAATAGTGACAGTGATAGAAATAAAAACAGTAACAGCATGAAAGCCTCTTCAGCAATGGATTTCTCCCTGTATGATTGTTGAGGGTCGGTGAAAAAAGCCCTCTCGCTTTGATTCCAATGGACTGACACCCAAACCTGTCGCATGAGGTTTCTAACAGTGTTTAAGTGCTTTAGGTTGGATTTTTTTTTCTTTGAAAAGAGATGACATTATAAGCTATTTTTTTTTTTTTTGTCAGAAAAGTAAGGCAAGATCTGTGGCCATAACTGAATCGCAGAGGAGGAGCAGCCAGTCATTCCTGATTACCCTCATCGCATCGTCCTGCTTCATAGAAATGAATTATTCCAGCAATTTTTTTTTAGTGTTTATAAACATTTAATTTCTTCATGTGAATGGATTGTATCTATTGTATCCAGATAGATAGATAGATAGATAGATAGGGAGATCCGTCTTCCACACAGCTTTATATCCGACAAGAAGCAGTTCAGATGTGTTGACTCATTCAGATTTTGTTGATTTATTGTATTTCTCCACTTGCAAGATGAACCTCATGTCATCCATGGTGTCAGAAATCCACTGGCCATTGACTTCTGTCCTGGTGCTTGGTTTGCTCTGTGCAGTTTGACGTGGCTTCTGCCAAAAACAGATTTTTAGCAGAGCAGAGTGTGGAGCTGCTTCAGGGATACTTCTGAAACGTACTGTGGTGCATTTGATGGAAACACAAACATTGTCTAGAGTGACCTTGATCAGCTCCGGCAGCCACATCGCAGCCAGAACACGTCGCAGCTGGGCTTTGTGGAATCAAGGAGATCGGTAACCTCCACCCAAATGTGGAACAGCACTCAAACCTCAGTCTCTTTCCCTTGAACGTTGCCTTTCTGTTCTCTGCTGCTCTTGATATAGAATCAAAACAATGTGACTAATTCCATCAAAGAAACTTGAACTGTCGTAGCTGCTGAACTTCCACAGAATTCTCTAAGAAACCTGATGGTTTTGTCATTGTTATCTTGACCCTATTCAGCATATAGACAGTGGCAGCAGAGCAGCTCAGCTAATTAACACTCCAAATGGGACTTAATCAGATGCCAAGTGCTCTAATAAAAATGAAAGTCATTGGGAAAAAGACAGGTTCCACAAGGGGATAGAGAGGGATATTTGAGGCTATTTGAAGAGACATGTATGTGGGTTTGTGCGTGCATATGTGCTTGCTTGACAGCGTGTGTGTGTGTGTGTGTGTGTGTGTGTGTGTGATCGTGTGCGTGCTTGCATGCATGCACAAAAGGGACAGGATTGCCCTCACAATTTTCTCAGCTCTTGTCAGGAATAGAATATTTCTCAGGTCACAGAAGAATTGAAGGAGACTCTAATTTATCTGCAGAGCGCTACATTCTCTAGTTTGAGCCTAGAAGCCTAGATGGTCGATGTGCCTCTTCTCTTCATGAGACTGCTTGTCAGAAAATTGAAGTGTATTGCAGTTGGAACAGGAGAGCTCTGCTTAAATTTCAGTGATTATGAGATGCCAGTAGCATTGATGTAACATTTTACAGTAAAACATAACTGAGTATTTCAGCAGAAACCTCCACTAATTGCAGAGGGGCATGTTTTTTTGACCCCTGGGCAATGCTGACAGGCCATTCTCCTGAGTATATTTTCTTAATTAAGACAGTGGGAAGGGTTCCTGGCAGGAAAGGCCTAATCCTGCATTGCATAGAGTCTTGTAATGTGTTAGCACCAATTAACCAAGTCAAACTGCGGGTGCACCCGTTGATCTTGCTGCAATAAAGGCCACATTAAATACATTTCTGAGAACGTCAGGCTCCAATAATTGGAAGTACAGGATTCGCAAACATTGAAAGTGACTCAGAAGAACTGGATGGTCACCTGTATTGCAGGTATATGTCAGGACATGAAGAATTAGATTGCCAGTCATTTTTTACTTGTTCATAAAGTAGTTTCTCAGACACAAAAGAAAATGTTCAAGCAGGATTTAGATTTCACTGTCTACGTTGAAGGCTGTACATGATTTTCCCAGTCGATTCAAATTAAGTCATTCAGTGTGAGGATATGAGATTCTTTCTTTTTTGTTTCTGGCAATCAGAAAATGCGCTGGCAGGAGTTTCCATGTTGATAGACCATGTCATTAATAATCAAAGCAATTATGATCAATCACAGTCAAATGAAAGAGTCATACAAACATATTTGAGCATTTAAAATCAATAAAATTAATCACGACAGCTGCATAAAGATTTAATTGCTGGCCAGCTTTAATTATCATGTGGCTTTGTTGGAGTAATGAGACAGCACACAGGTGTGACTGGTTTAATGAAATGAAATAAAATGATCTTATAACTTACATTAATTTTTTTTTGTCAAACATTAGGAAATGAAAATAATTCAATTATAGAACAAATGAAACAGCAGGCCTTTCAGTTACTCCCCTAAAATTATGCATGTATGTATGTATGTATTTTGGAAGAAACAGCTCAGTCTATTTTCAGCAACAGTGACATCAGCAACTGGGAATGCCTGTAGAAATATAATAGGAATACCAGAGACAGAAGTGCATGTGTGTGTGTGTGTGTGTGTGTGTGCGCGCGCGCATGTGTGAGAGATTCTCTGTCAGCAACCACACGTTTGTCACTGTGATCATGAAGGCATGTCTCAGCAGATACAGGCTACTTTTAATCTGTTTCATTGTGGCATTTCAATGCAAACTGCGTGTCTCAACTCAAACTTCTAAGTCAACAGCAGGTTTATGATGGAGGGCTTGAATCACAGACTTTCAAGTGGCCAAGATCACAGGAGCAATTTATGCTTTACACATGGTGCATTTCACTTTTAAGAAATACACTATTTGTATTCATCACTCTTGTGTAAAGATTTGAAATGATCAGCAAAGAGATATAATCAAACATAATGTAGCTCATCATGTTACAGACTTGGGCCGTGTTTCATGATAATAATTGATCTTAGAGGTGAAGAATGTTTCCTAATAGCGATTGTTCAATGCTTTAATTTTGATATGCATTTCCCAAAATGACACTTTGTAGGAATGCGCTCTCAGCAACCAAACATTATCTCAGCATTGCTGTCTGTGCTGTCTGCAAGCCATGGTGCATATTATAAACACACAAAACACTGAGTAGACATTAACCTAACAGCATTTCATATTCTTGGAGTAAGGCTCGGTCTCTTTTACAAATATATTGTGTAATATTACATTTATGACCAATGTGCTATTTTTACACAACAACACAGATTAGTTTTACACATGACGTTGAACATGTTTAATGCTGTAATTAATATCACACCAAGGAGCAGCCATAGACACAGACACAACAGATATTACTGAGAGCAAAAGAGAAAGCTGTCACAATTTATAGTTTATGTTGCCTACCTGAACAGCACATGTAAAATTCAACCATCAATTCCATGGATGTTATTCCAAACTCACTGAACAAGTCAGGCATTCAAGAGCATGAAGTGCATGTGGGTGTGTATTTGTAGGGGGGATTATATGCGGAAGAGATGGAACAAGACAACAACAGCACTTTTATTCACAGTGGAACACAAAAAAACACCATGTACCTCCTGATGATGCCTGCATGTGTTTGGGTTTGTTAAGACACACTCCGCCAACTCTAAGTTAAGTGGCCAGGATTAATGGTACGATCATTTTCAAGAGCATCTTTGTTTAAGGTGTTTTTTTGGAAATGCCACGAAGCTTTAGAAGCTTTGTAAGATGGATTCTGCGATCATGTTAGCCTTAAGAGCCTTTTGGGAAATAGGGCCCTGATTAATGGGTGACTGTGCTGTTTCTCGAAGAGGTGTTAAGGTATTAGGTGTGCTCAGTCAGCATTTCAATTACACCTTTACTATTTTAAATGTCTACAGTTGTACAGAGGAATGTGGAGAGGTGAGGACAAAAATGCTCTCCAACCAAGCAGTACTCAGAGCAGCGTTTTATCCCAAAAGTAATGGCCACTTATTGAGAGACAATGGCCTCGATGATGGCTTGCTGTTCCAAATGAGTTGGGAGAGAAACAGAGTTGGAGAATGAGCTGATTATGCAAAAGAGAGAGAGAGAGAGAGAGAGACTGACACTGGGAGTGCGGTGTCATAATTACCACATAAGCTATAGTTCAATGCCTGCAAGAAATCATCGAAAATTGGAAAATGTATGCTTGAGTAGGTGGATTGTGTGTTGCTCTCTCTTTTTCTATCTCTCTGTTTGCTGTGAGTATTTAATCAATTTATGGTGTGTAAGTATGCATACCGTGTTTGTGTGTGTGTGTGTACATGCATGTACACATGTGACAAAACAAGCAGTGATAATGATGCCTATTTTCTACCTCTACTTCTAACCAAACTGCATGCATTGAAACCACGAAAACAGTGGGTAACAAAGGACAGTATGTATATATACAGTATTTATTGTATAAACTACTGAGGTCTAACTTTTTTCCTCCATCCTGTATGCAAGCACTTGGGAAGAGAATTTTGTGCTATGTATTCATTTTGAAAATATCCAGTCTGTTAAAAGTGTTATATTGTCAGTCAAGGACATTAAGTGACCGACTCTCTTTTTCTTTTTTTTTTTTTTAAAAGTGCTATATTAATGTGTCATTACTGAAAAAAAAAAATCTCAAATCTCATTTCTGAACAAAACTGTTTATTTGCATGCAGCCAGTGAGTTGAATTATATTTATACTGTAGGCATTTAGCTCTCTGGAGGGACAAACAACAGAAAAAGAAATGTTGACTGGCAGTGTGACAACAACTTTTCATGCTGCTATTTAAACATCTGTTGTCGCACCTCATGATCCCTTCTTCCTTCCTCCTTATTCGCTCCCTGCTCTTGCCCTTTCCTCTTCCATCTCTCCTCTTTTATTCTCCTCCTGTTGTTCGTCCTCCTCCCTTTTTCCCTACACCGTCTCTCTCTGTCGATACCATCCCTCTGCTTCTCACTTCCCACTTTTTCATCCCCCTTCCCCATTACTTTCCTTTTTACTATTCCTTATTTATTCTCTCTCTGCCTCTTTGCTTTCTTTATCTCATACCTTCCCTAATCTCTCCCTCCACTTTCCTTACCTCTCGATCTCTTTCAAACCTCCAAGACTCTGCTCTCCCTTTGTTTTGCGCCTCCTCTCTTTGTCTTTTGCTCACTCTGTCTCTCTCTCTCTCTCCCCTGCTCTTTGTCTTAGTTTTTCTGTACCTGTTGTGTTAGCCACTAGCCGCCGGTAATGCATATTTATAGTCTTCCACAGTCTTGCCTCATCTGGAGTGTGCGGCATGCGAGAGTAAATCCTCTCCCTCCCTTGGCTTACACACAGCCTTGTCTGCCGTCACAGGCTACACAAACACCTATTATTTACTGCGTGATTTATTTATGAATTAAGTCTTTTAACTTTTTACTTACATCCATTTCCCAGGGAGAGAAGGATGGCAGGCTTGATTAATCATGAGGTGTTTCGCTGCACTCGGCCAATGCGCTGTCCTGTTTAGACGAGTGTGCGCGCACACACACACACAGAGGTGTACACACACAGGCATGCTTGCACACACTTATGCACACATTCGTGCATGCACATTTTCTATACACACAAACATTAGGTAGATATTCTCCATATTTTATGCACACATGCTTGTTAAATGTGTATATACACCACACACGTGTACGTGCGCACACACACACACACACACACACACACACACACACACAAAAACATTTAAAAGGCAATACCAGTATCGCCTCAACCTTTTTCCAGAGAAGCATAATTCCTCTCACTGGGACTGGCCTATCTGAATGTTTAATCTTGAACAGAACAACTCACATGTAACTCATTCTGCTCCGCTGAACCCGTCCTCTCTCTATATGTGTGTGTGTGTGTGTGTGTGTGTTGTGGCAGCACATGCCAGGTTAGCTAAAAAGACAGAATTAATAAGAGAGCCTGATTGAAGGCAACTTGATTTTTCCTCAGATTCTTGTTATGTTGTTTATGCAATATTCACACACAAAGGGCCTCTGCATGCATGAGTGAATGTACACACACACTCACATGAAGGACTTCTGACGAGGTGGTGCCCTTAAACTTATATGAATGCAGGAGTGCATATATGCACAAATGCAGCCACCCAACACACACACACACAGTCACACAGTGGGCCTGTGAAGGGTCCCTAACCCTAAAGCACACATGAATGCAGGTAAACACGGACAGAAATGCAGCAAACTTTCCTCCTTGAGGTTCTCTTTGGAATTTCATTACCTGTGCTCGGTGCTTATCGATCCTGTTATATACACCAGGCCAAGCAGCTGCTAAATTATTCAGTTTGGTTAAATAGGGCTGTTCCATTATTCAGGAGCATGGCACGGTGTAATTAATATTGTAGAGATATGTGACAAGCTGGGTGGCATTTCACTCACTGACAGCACAATGCTTGCTTTCTACTCTCTCTCTCTCTCTCTCTCTCCCTCTTTCTCTCCAGCTTGTTCTTTGTCTTTCCCATCTACTGTGTCTTGCTTTCTCTCTCATCTCTCATTTGAGGATTTTTCTTGGACTTTCACTCTGCCCTCTCTTTAATATTCTGTTGTACTTTCTGTCTTCCCTCTTCTTTCTCTTTGGCTCTCTAATTGACTTTTCTTTCTCTCTCACTCCTTCCCCTCTCTCTCTCTCTCTCTTTCTGTCTCTGCCTCCTTCATTCTTCCCGGCTTCTTGTGTGTAATGGTTCTGTTTAAAACTTGGTTGGAAAGATTGAATCATCTGGCGATTTGTGCAGAGAGTTTGCCTGTGTGTCCATGCACATCATGGAGTGTCTTTTATTATGACAAATATTTCTCTCTCTTTTCCCTCCACAGTAATAAATAGTCTGCTGTAACTGTTTAAGCATCGGCAGAAAATTCAATTCCCACTTCTGTTATGTATGTATAAGAGAAATGCATGTCCTTCACTTTGTTTTGTTCTTACTGTGTCTTGCACTTGTGACAGAACTTTGTGCACACTTGATTTGTTCAGCAGCCAACACAGTAATCCCCCATCAATCTTCTATCCTCAATTTGTCATTCATTATCACTGCAGTAGCTGTTGTTACAAAGGAGAATTGATATTAGTAGGTGTATTTTAACAGAACTTAACAATGTCTTCATACTGTGCCTTTGAACCATTTGATGCCTTAACTAAAACAACAATTGTATTTTCCCATCATTTCCTAATGGGGAGAGATAAAATGGGACCTTTGTGATGTTGACACTCATAGATCATAGCCAACAGAGTAGGAAAGTGGGTACATCATCGGTTAGCCTGTGGTTTCAGAAGGCCAGTCCACTGAGAAAATATATTAGGCTATACTTGGCTTCAGACATGCTGAACATTTTAATGTTGTCTTTTTTGTAGCGCAAAATATTTTGTACCTGTGTCTTTGTAAAAGCCTATGTTTCGACTCACTGGGTGCCTTTTTGAATAATGTTTTGCCTCTTTTTAAATGACATAGTTGTTAAAGATCTTCTCTGGTTGTTTACTACTGTACTGTTGTTTTGTTTTGAAGAAGTAAATCTGAATCTGAATCCATTTTCATGAAATATACATCTCTTTGATTACTGCGTGGGTAGCTTGGACGAATCAGACAGTGTGTGGCCACTCACCCAGACATCTGACCACGTATTTATTCCTTGTCATGATTTTCTCTCTTCTGAGAAGTTTCTGTGTCATCCTGAAAACAGTGAATATAGTTGAAGGACACCATGGTTCCGAGGTGAATTAGTGCTAGTTAGCAAACAGTTCAGAATAGCAGGAGTCGGGATTGCTGAGGGTTTATTGGATGTGTAGTGTTTAGAATGTGATTGTGCTCGCATTGCTATGAAAAAAAAAATCAACATTTGAGAGAGATCACAACAACAATATTTATTGCAATAGAGAATTACAGCGCATAATTGAGGAGGTGATGACAAACCACAAAAGTAATGTTTAAAAGTAAGTTTCAAAACATGTAAATGGTGACACGACAAGGGAAGGACACGTATTAAGGATAAAATGAACACAAAGAAATGCACTTGGTTTCCCCCATAGTTTTCCGTTTTATCAGGAAACTTTCCTTCTTCTCTTCATGCAGACAATTAGGAGCATCTCATCTGCTCTCGTCAACGCTCCCCCTCCGCTCTTGTCAAAGCTCTGTGACACAAGAGCAGAAAGGAGACTTCAAAAGACTCTGTTGTCTTGGTTTTTCCTCCGTTCTCTCTTTCTGCAGCCCAGAGTGAAACTACAGAGATGCCTGGATGACAACACAGAGAGCTCAAAGGCCGTGATATTATAAGTGTTTGTGTTTGAGTGTGTGCCGAAACACAGAACTGAATACTTTCCCCTCTTGTGCATCACACATATAAATTACTAATTACCACTTATTTCAAGAAGATAGTAGAGTGGCTTCCCCCATTTATACTCATTTCAATTATTTCCTACATTTGTTCCATCACAGTTTTGCATTTGTTAAATTGTTTTGTTAAATCCATTTTTTAAAGCCTGGTGCAGACTTTAAAAGAAAATGCATTTAACAAAACAATTTTTGACTTTGTATTGCAGAATTACCCCATTACCAATTTAGCACTGTTTTTTTTTTTTTTCATTACTCTTTCTTTGGTAAAAGACTGCCACTCACAGTGTGAATTATCCCTCAGAGAAGCGTTGTCTATTCCTAATTTCATATTTGAACAGTTATTAAAAACTTGATGTCATTATTGGCTGCATTAGATTTTGGCAAATTCTGAACTTTTCATAAGTGATCCTTGTGACTTAAAGGGTAATTCTGGAGTTTTTAAAGTGGGGCTCTGTTTTTCCATCATTTGGGGTCTGTATGACTAATAATGATATTGCTTTGGCCAGCAGCTGCAAAACAGGCTGCGATGTAATCCTCGGGGACGGTTGCGCCCATCAAAGTATGTCCAAGAATAGTGCTTGTTTTTGTCACTGACAGGCTCATATTTATATTATAAGTGTACAAACCAAAACAGACGTCTCATTGAGGGAGAAGTCTCGCGAGAAGCAGGAAGATAACGGTGGAAACATGAGTGAGAGTTGGAGAGAGGAGTGCTGTTTACTTAAACATTACAGTGGTTTAGCTATATGCTGCTGCAAACACATATAGGAAAGTGGATTCAGTGTTGTTTGAGGCTGTTCTGTTTTCTAGTGCTTTTCTTTTTTCTCTGTCTATCCTTATTCTGTGACTTTCTCTCTCTCTTTCTGGAACTCTCTCTTCTTCTCTCCTGTTTTCTCTCAATCCTTCAATCTGTCAGTAAATCTCAGCCAACCTCTCTTTGTCTCTCTATCCTCTCTCCTCAGAGGTTGTTGGCACTGTCTGTTCTTGACTGCTAGTTAATATTTAACCAGTTGTGTAATTAGCCATTCTTTATGAGAATCACTGTCTGTCTTGCCTTAAGTCACACAGTGTGCTTGGGTGGTTTGGCTTAGGTTCCATCCCCATCCTGCACAAACATTCAGAAAAACACGCTAGCACCCTTTTGATGTCATGTCACCATGCATAGATTTGCCACAGATGTTGGGGGTCATGACTCATAGTTTTGCGAGATGCATTTATTTTACAGAAAGCACAAGTAGTGCTGCAGCATTTGCTGCTTTGCTCCTCGAACTTTGTTTATGATGGATGAGGATAATGCTGTACTTTCAGCTGTGTGTTTGTGTGTGCATGAGAGAGAAGCAGAGAAAGAGACCAGGAAAAAGAAAGAGAGAGACTCAAAGATAATAGGTAATTATCACATGCAAGTCAATACTTGTGTCCTTGTGGAGAACGTTCTTCCTATGTTGGGTTCAAGACAACAACTTTCTCAATAATGGAGGAATACTGTTCTCGTTGAACAAGTCATTGTCTGATACATCCTCAGCTGGCCAGTCAACTTCTTGGAGCCTTATTCATCCTCCATCTTCGATGTTTGTTTGTTTTGAAATCTTATTTTGTCCGGTAGACGATACCTCAAGGGCATCCTGGAGGACACAATAACACATACTGAAAGAGGATGAATGTGCCAGAGGGAGAAGGAGAATGAGAAACAGACTAGAAATCCCTGCCAGGAGTGCAAGACCTATTGGGTACAGATTCTTCCTACTTTTGTCTTTTCTTCCATCTGACACTCCTTACTCTTACAATCTTGGTATTTCTATAGCACCATTATACTGCTTAACTAGTCTACCAACCACTCAAAGCACTTTACAACATGTCACTCACATACACATTCACACACTGATGGCAGGGGCTACCATGTAAAGTACCAAGCTCCTAATCAGGAGCGGTTAGGGGTTCGGTGTCTTGCTCAAGGACACGTCGACATGTTCTCTGGAGGAGACAGAGATAGAACCAGGAACTTTTCGATTACCAGACAACCGCTCTACTTCCTGAGCCACGCTGCTCTGTGCATCATCTGTTTTTTTCCTCTTCCTTGTCACTTCTTCTCCCTGTTCTCTCCTCTCTTTTTATTGTATTCAGAACACGGTTACTGCCTGTCCACTTAGTAACCAGTTTGGGTTAGGGTGGTGACCTATGTTAATCTGCATTTTGTAAAAGCACACTCATTAAGACAAAATGATGCTGATTCTCGCTGTGCGTGTGTTAAAACTGACAAGCTTGAGTGACGCATTGGACTCGAAGATGGGCTGATCGATTACAGCAAAAAAATCATTATCGCAAGTATTTTGGTCAATACTGAGATCATAATTATTTTACACGATGGCTTACTGACTTTGGAAACATCATGCATTTATTGAACTTTAAAAGAAAATTGTCTTTCCTTGAACCTTAAAAAGAAACATGTCACAGCATGGCTGAGAGAGAGTTTGGGCTTTTAAAGGGGGATGAAAGCGCACCACTGCAAAGGAAAGGGGTGCGCCGGAGTTACAACACAAGACCAAACGAGAGCATCACTCTGAGAGGGAATGTGGTGTGATAATCGTTTTATCAAGACTATCTTGTTTTCAAAATCGTTGGAAGCCAAAATCATAATTGAAAATAAAATTTGATTAATCGCTGAGCCCTAACTCAGGGTAATGCATACATGACTCAGGAAGAAAAAATCTAAAAACACAATAAAGCCAAATCATATTTATTTTTCATTTGCTTTGTCTTCTCTGTTTTTTATTCATTAGTCACTTTGTCAGTTAGTGTTGCCCACAGCCGTCATCGCACATCGCCCAGTTACTCATACTCATGCAAATAATGCTTAACGACCTTAAACTCAACACATTATGACTTCATGATATATTATGAATCTGGAGTGGCTGTTTTATGATATTGTTACAGAAAGGTTGCCCCTGGAAGTATTCAGCACCTGTTATGTAGAAACCTCATGTTATTAATGAATTATTCCTCAGCTGCTCGAAATGCATTCATTTAGGCTCATAAAATTTTCCAGTACGCTGGATATAAATTTAAGATTTTGCAATATTTCACTTCCTGATTTAGCAAGGTAGACCTTGTTTTGATAAATATGAATTCAAAACATGCCTTCATTTATCATGACAGGATTAACAGAACATAGTACAGCTGATCAAAGAAAATTTTATAAGGGTGTGTCCTCATCAAAACAATAAATGATAAATCATAAAACACAGGCATATGACAGATTCACCCGAGATAAAAATCACTGGTGCTTTTCATATCATTATCACATCATTGTTCATGTTTTGTGGTACACTCACATACTCACTTCATTAGTCCTCCTATGTTACATTCAGCATGCATCCTGCATTTTACTGTCATCTTGCTTCCGATGCTTCAAATGGCATACATAATACAAACTTTAGATTAAGATGTTTATACATACACCTAATTAATGTCTGCATGTGATAATAGAACCTGAGTTGTTTACATTCTGTTTTATTGCTTCATTGTTTTATTAGTCTTTTAGTATTTCAATGCTCTTTATTTTACTTCTTTTTTATGTTTTATTTGTTTACCCTTTTGACTACTGTTACTTTTTGTGCCACAACGACATAATCTCTCCACAAGGACCAATAAAGTTCCATCTGTCTACAGTATCTATCTAATCTCTAAATTATGACAAATCAGTGTGTGTCAGTGTGTGTAATACAGGTCCAGTACAAATAGGTCTTTAGAGATTTTCAACATTGCATCTGTGATAGCCTATTTAGCTTTATTCAGTCTAAAAAAAAAAAAAAAAAAAAAAAACTTTCTACTACTACACTACCATTAGATTAACCTGGGCACCCATTTTTTCCATGACCCATCTTGAGGTTTCAAGCCAAACTGCCACATCAAGGTTATCCTTGGCCAGATGGCCCTGTCAGGTTTACCATGCGGCTTGCTGTTCCATTTTCAACAAAGGACTCATCCAGGGCAAGCCTATAGCTGATCATTCATCATAGCTGATGGTACTGGGTGCTGCACACACACACACACACACACACACACACACACACACACACACACACACACACACACACACACAGACATACTCATGTGCACACAGTCTTACTGTATAGATATACACACACATACACTCTGCTGAGGCCATGTGAAAGAATGAGGTATTTTGCTATTTGAAATTTACTGTAAATTTGGACCCAAACAAAACATGCACCGCCAAATGTGAATGACCAATGTGGTTTGGACAGGTGATAGTGCATTGTATGTGTGTTTGTGGTCCTTCTCTGTGTGTGTGTGTTCAGTCAGGATCCAAATCCTTCTTTTCCTCTTACTCCTAGTACCAGAGTACAAATTGCAAAGCACAGCAAATTTAATTACGGCCTTCTTTCACATCACATTACCAAAGAACTCTTCTGCCCGCTGTAATCCTCTGTACTTCCCTCACCTTTCTGTGCCTCTCCTCTTTGCCTTTCTTCTTAAGCCCTCTTCCTTTCTGTTCCCTTCTCTTCATAACTTGTGGTTTACACTTGACATCATCTAAAAGAAGTGGGAGGACTGTTTTAAGAGGGGTTATGTCAGCTGTTCATTGTTTCAACCAGCCAACCCTGTTGTCATTACAGTACAAATACTTCAGAGACGTTGAAGATTATATGATGGCCTGATTTTTAGTGTCTTATAATCTAGGTGAGTTGCTTTCAAAAGAGACAGATGTCTTAGGTTTCACAGAACAGTTGTTAGCGTGTAGTTTCTTCTTTTCTTTCCTTCCCCTCCTCCCTTCTGTGCACCCTCTGTAACACAGAGCCTCATGACTTGTTTTGCCAAATGCACCAGATGTTAGCCCTGTACATCATAACAGCCTTCCACACCTCTCTCACTCTGAATGATAATCAGTTAGCAGCTTGGCGGGGAAAGAAAAGAGTGTTACATTACACCCATACCACATATAAATATGCAAATACTGTACATTAAGGAACACACCAAGTCTTCTCAAGAATGGTCTTTTGAGTACAGCTACACAGTCTCCCGTTACCTTTCACATTCACTTCCTTCCCGGTACCTCAAAACAGTAGGCCTATGTTATTTTCATATCTTAAATAATTTTTAAGTAATAATAAATAAATAAATAAATACATTTTACCAACACTTAATCTTAAACACAAAACTGTCAAATGTATATCTTTTAAAATCATTTAGGTTAGTTTAGTTAGCTTTGCCATTGCTTCCAAGTTCTTATTGTCACTTTTAAGATCATGCTCGTCACTCCCCATGAGAGGCTTCACGTCTGCCATGAAATGCTTAGAAACTGTTGGGCTGTTGGTCATAGACCTTGGACCTGATTTTCATGGCGATGGTGGTAATGTTAGTGAAGGCGTTAAAACCCGGCAATTTCCTCTGGAAAATGGATTTGGCCAACTTTTTATCTGGGTAATAAGCATTATCCCCGCATAATCAAATCAGCTGTTCTCATCAGTGTACTCCTGGCTGTGACGCACTGGTATTTTCTAATGGAAGAGATCAGACTGGCTTCTCCAAAGAGAAACCAGTGTTTTTGAGGTGCAGTCCATGCGTAATACACCTATTTCACTATACAGCAACCAAATATTAATATATACTACTGCACAAATATGTCACTAGTTTTCTCTTTTTAAGATGAATTAAGTTTTCTGGAGATGATGAAAGTAGGGTCATTGTATTTTCCTTGCATAGTACTGCTGATGTCATTTTTTTGCGGATAATCATTCTTACAGTAACAGTACAGTTTCAAAAAAATTTTGTTGTTAGTTGGTTAGTTGGTTGATCATAATTTATTTTCTTAAATGAATTTGCTTAAATAAAAAGATTACATTTTGTTATTCATAATTACATTAAAATGGTTAATATGGTGCCATAGTTATTAAGGGCTCTAGTTTCCCGGCGCAGCGCGGGGTGGCGCAGTGAGGCGAACCCCGCGCAGAGCTAGTTTCGACCGGCGAAACGGCAGAGGCGGACAGTGTCCAAGTTTTGCAGGCGGAGGTTCGCCGAGATGGGAGTGGCGGCGCAGCGGGGGGAGGTACCGACAGATTCGGCTTGGCGCAGTGACAGTTTCGTGCCAAAAGGCTTCGCCGAGGTGCGCTAAAAGCTCGCCATCTGAAACCACGTCTACTTTCAGCGCAAGGCGGAGCGGAGCCGGCGCAGTGGAAGTTTGGCTGCCTGGCGTACATCACCAAAACCTCACAATCAGCACAAACGGTGCCAATCTCCTTTGATCTGACATCAGCTGTGACGGGACAGTTGATATGGAGATATATGTATGTGCTGATTGTGATCGTAGCATTGAATAGTGTTTTTTTCGGTATTTATTGCATCGTTCATGTGCCTGACATTCCGGAAGCCTGCCTGTGAGGTTTTGGTGACGTGTCCGCACAGCTCGCCGGTCTCCGCTCCGCGCCTGTCTCCTGAGCTCCGCTCCGCCTGCGGCAATAGACCTCCATGTCAGCTGTGTAAACTTTCATTATGCCTTCACGCAGCGCATTTTAAAGGCGAGGACAGGGGCTCATTTGATTGGTTAAATGTGATTCGGCTGTGTCAAACCCACTCCACACCTTCTCTCCTCCTCTCCGCCGGTAGGAGGGACGGCGGAGTACTTGCGCCACCGAGAACGGCGTGCCAAACTTGGAAAATCCGCCTGGCCACACCCAGTTGGCGAAGCGCATCTGCGCTACGCCCCCGCCTCGCCTGGTCTGCGAAACTAGAGCCCTAAGTATCAGAAAAGCAACGGCAATGTTACTTGGTTTACATGTTTACATGATGGTAGGAACTGACAACTCCCCATAATAAGAGAGATAGATTTGTCACTGTGGGGAAACTGGTTTGCAGCATAATCACAAGGCATTTCATGACAACATCACAGCGCAATAGACAATCAGTATTCATACACACATCCATATACCTTGCACATAGAAAACACAGCAGAGCAGCCACAGAGCAATGCCACTGGATGCACTGATGATCTTAATTCTGACTGAAGTGACCAATTATTTCAATTTCCAGAGAAAATTGGAGTTTACTTAAAACATGCACAAACACACACTTGTTTCCTGTCTTGCTGTTATTAGATTTCAACCACAACAATTTCAGCCACTTTTCTATTCTAACGCCCTGTTCATTGCAGCTATGGGGCTTTTTCAAATAATAAAAGACACATAAAAAACACCAGGGTTCAGGTGCCATTTTTGGAAAGCAGAAGATGCATACACAGGCCTGATGCTAGTTGCATGATTTAATCTAGGTATTCACACTGGATAAAATGTGCGTAATTGCATAGTGCTCTGAAAATGCACACTACTTCCCTCAAACGAGATAGAGCAACATCTGTCTTCAGACATGTATACATATCTATCTATCTATCTATCTATCTATCTATCTATATAAACATCCTACAAGCAGCTGTGGAAGACAGATACTGGTAAAAATCAGGCCTTAACCTAAACCAGCACAGACTTTTCCGCTATTATTGCCTTTGTTAAAGTAAAATTACTTTGGATATTTTTTGATGTGGCATTTTTGATGTTTCTATTGCCTGAGGAATTTATATCAGCGTGAAACAGTGTGTGCAAAGGCAGTAGAGATATCTAATGCTAAATGGTACCAACATTGCCCAGCATTGGTGATATGCATAACAAACACCCCTGGCTACACCACGCCACCCATCTCTGTGCTGGTGAATTCACTTAAGACCTGGAAAAACCCAAATAGGAGAAAACACCTGAAAAACGGTTGTAATGCCAGACAAAATTGTTCGTCAGCATTAAGTGCCTAATGTCAACTTAATGCTGGAACAAAAATAGGGCCCCTAGAGCCCTGTTTAACACCATTAATGTAGTCATTACTCCAGCCGTCATCACTAGTCTTGCTAGCTCCCCAGCAAGACGTTCTTACATTCTACTGTTGGCAGTATTGCTGGTATCAGATGTCAAATCTCACCTCCCTCTCAGGTCCCTTCTGACTGCCCTGTAATCTTGGCTTTTTTCAATTATTTTGACCCTTTGTCACTTTCTTCTCTACTAGAAATAGTTTGTCACTCACAATCTGTCCCTATGATTTTATTTCTTCACAGAGGCATTTTGTCCATCATCAGTTGCTGCCTTGTCTGTTCCTGTTACCTGTTTTCAAAATGCAGTGTGCAGCATTTTATTAAAAAGACGATTTTAGACACTACAGTAAAAAAAAAAAACAAAAAAAAAAACATTTCCAACCTGCTATTTCAGGTTGGGGAAAGTTGTTTATTCTCAACACAGACCTTTCTGAGCAAGAGTGACATTTGTGAAGCAAATCCTGGTTTTGAGATCACCACATCATTGAATCTGCTGTTTTAAAGGTTCTTATGATTTGTAATTAGCAGATGACAGTGGTGATAGCACTATACCAGTTGCTCTGAATCTTTCTGTCCTCTGAGCCCTTAAAACAAACCAGTTCCCACTCGCGACCTCCTGTCACAGTCAGAATGGTGACCAGTCCACCTAAAACAGCTTTTAAGGTTGTTTCATTTGTCTAATTGTCCAAGGAGGCCTTGGATTTTAAAACCACTCATTGTTCATTTTGCATATTAAAAATGTTTTTTTCTTTCTCTCTGTTTTAATCATCGTGTGACCCTGAAAAATTATGCTGTGATGCCCTGGTGGGTCTCAAACCGCAGACTGAAAACCACTTTGCTATACCTTAAGGCTTTAATGTAGCATTTAAGTCAGTTGACCACAGCCTGCTTGTTGCCAGGTTTACACATTGGTTTAGGATGGATGGAACAGCCCTAAAATGTTTAAAATCATATCTGAAAAACAGAGGGATTTCTCCATGGGGAAAGCTCCATCACTCTCAGCCCCTCTCTCCTGTGGGGTCCCTGAAGGCCCCCCTCTTGTTCCAATTCTGTTCTGACTTTATATACCCCTCTGAACCCTCTTGTAAAGGAAATATGGCATCTCGTTTCATTGATATGCTGATGACACCCAGCCCTATCTCCCACTTGAATGTAATGGTCCTCAGTCTCTTTAACCTTTGGATGAATGTTTTGAGGACACCAAAGGCTGAATGTCCATAAACATTTCCAGATGCAGGTCCTCAGAAGTCCTAGGGAAGGTCTTTCCTTTCATTCCATGATTTTGAAAAAGTAATCCATGCATTTAATACCTCACATCCTGACTACCTCAACTCGCTGCACATTGGGGTCTGTCAGCCATCTCTCTCTCATGTGCAGAAGACTGCAGCTAGGCTCTTAACTGGATTCCACAAGTGGGATTATGTCTCCCCGGTATTTTGCTCCCTCCACTGGCTTCCGGTCAGATTTAGAGTGAATTTTAAGGGCTTACTGTTTATTTTCTGGCACTTTCAGGACTCTTTATCTATGATGCCTCAAGGTCACTTAGGTCATTGCACAAAATGCTCCTGGTCATTCTATGGGCTTGGCTGAAGCTCAGAAGTGACCACGCCTTCTGCCAAGCTGCAGAATGATCTACCCCTCTATTCTCTGAGCCAGCAGTTCAGTAAATTGTGACAGCAGCAGGCATGAAACGAAGTGTGACACATTAATGAAGTATTTTTTTTAATCAATTAGTAAAATAGCTCTAGCGGCTATATGTGAAACTAATATTAATGTCCAGTGTCTGGCCGATTTGACAAGCTCACAGGAGCCTTCATTGGAAATCTGAAGTAATTCCTGTCTTTCTTGCTCTCTGTGGAGTCTCACCTATTCACCTGTTCCCTTTCTCTTAATCTCCATACTGATTTACACATTGTGCTTGTTACGATTGTTCTCTTTCTGCCTTTCTTGTGTGTGCAGTCCTGTCTTTGTCTGTCTGCCTCACCCGTTCTCTGTCTCTTTGATGAACCTGCCTGTCTGTCTCCCTCTGTTTCTGTCAATCTCACGTTTCAGTTTCATTAACTTAATTGGCAAGGCTGTTAAAATATTAACAGTACGTAATATCTTGCTTTCTTTTTCACATCGTTTCCACACAATAAGCAGGGCCATTTTCATGATGACTGACTTCTTGTTCCTTTCATCTGTAAATGAATATATAAATAAATTAATTTCAAAGAATAAAACACTGTTAAGATCTTTTTTTTTTTTTTAGGATAAATAACACATTGGCTAATTGCTTATTTCTAAGTCATGATTTTGCTTTTAAAATAGACATGAAATGTATCAAAGCAGAGTGTGATCTGTTTGTATAAACTCTGGTTATAGTCTAAATTAGGTTATTTACCTTCATTGTGTTAAAGAAAGTCCTACATTAGGCTGAGAAGAATTGTAGGAATTTCCTCACCATATGTGTATCTTCATCACTTAACAAATCAAATGTATATGCCTTTGAACAGTGCAGATAGCCAATCTTTTATTCTTTGTTCAGGAAAAAATTGTGTAGAATACAATTTCATTATTCTTTGTGCACCATGACGAACAGCAGGTTTGTTCATATGTTCATTTAAACACCTACACATATATGTTAGCATTTTAGAATGACCAGTGTTGAAAGTATACCATCTTGAGATATATAGCAAAGTGAAACACACTAGCATACTGTGACTCAAAAAATAGGTTTTGTGGTTTCAGAGATGTGTAGTTGGTTGCACCTATGCTGACTAAAGTGACGAAGCACATAGGTGTGCTGTGCTGCTGACCTGGTCTGAGTAGATGGGTGTTGGTGGTCACAAATCACAAAATGAGTAGAAGGCAACATGCACACCACTTGCTTTGTCTCTTGTGTGGTGCAGGGAATCAAAGTCCTTGAAGATCCAATTCAAAAGAAAAAAGTCAATTCTTGCACACAGTTTGCAAGAATGACACAGTTCTTAAATATAATCTATAACTGCATAATATGTCACAGCTGTGTTGGAGGTGTGTCCATGATTACACACAGCTCAGTCACTCAAGTTTAAGTTTATTTAAAGCATAATAGTCTCACTGTTACATGACCACAGGTTTGCGAAAAGCAAGACGACACAACCTAACCCACATGGCAAGAAAAAACTCCCCCCTATAAAAACCCAGCAGTTACAGCACAAATCACAGTCATCCGTAACACCAAAATTACAGTGCGTCATTGGGTTGAACACACCCACCGCCATGCTGCTCCTTCCACCTTGAACCACAGTGTGTGACCAATATACCAAATGTGTCGAGGCGAGGAGAAACCATCACTGGACTTCACCAAAATGTCATCTTCCTAGTCATTGGTAACACTTTGTGAATCTGTGAGGACATAGCAGCAGAGCAGAGTGTTACAGACACTCATATGAACACTGGAGGTGTAAGGATTTTGCACCTAAACCAAAAACCTCTTTCTGCAGTCCACAGTTTGGTGCAGTGTAAATGTGTGGTAAACCTAGATATGTATTTATTTATTTATTTTTTGTGACAGTAATTGGTTGTAATTTGTGTGTGTGTGTGTGTGTGTGTGTGTGTGTGTGTGTGCGTGTCTACAATGTGAACACAATAAACACAGTCATAATGTAGAACATTCACTCAATTTTGAATAATGTTGAGCCTGATAACTAACTTTTACAGTAGCTGCATACAAATGCAATCTACTGCTATGTTGCATAACTTTTACAGAGCACTGGCCAAAGCCTCACTCAGCATTTTGTGTTGAGTGGTTGGTATACGTTTAAATTAAAAAGAAGGAACCTTAGCCAGTTTGATTTTTTCAAGCCAAACCATAATACAAACCATACTGTGGCTTTAAAACTGAGCTACACACAGAACCATGCAAAGGATGAACTGTTAACACTGCTAACACACACACACACACACACACACACACACACACACACACACACACACACACAAGAACTCTCTTTTGCTCGCACACACACTGTCACTCTCTGTCAACTCAAGTGTGCCTTGTGCTGTCTCTCTTTCTCTCGCTCTCTTTCTATATCTGGTGCTGTGGGTGTGCTTGAATGTGTGTGAACCTGTGTGTGTGTGTGCCAGGGCCATCACAGTGAGCTGCAGCATTATACTTAGATAGAATAAGGCCAGGTTGACAGTCAGACAGATGATGAGGGGAACATGACCTCCATGCCACCCCACCTCATCCTCACCAATCCTCTGTCCTCCTAAATACTTTCCTCCTCTGCTCCCATTCCTCCTTTATTTCTGATGTTTTTGTTTATTTGCTTTGTGACTTCCTGTCATTTCGCTTTTATCTCCTCCTTGTCTGTCCTTTCTCCTGCACTCTTCATTATTTTTAATTCCTTCTCCTCTCATCTTGTCTCATCTCCTCTCCTTGCTTCTCCCCCTTTACAGTATAATGGTAAAAACTAGAAAGGAGGTTCTCTTCCCCTCTCTGCTCTGCATGCTCTCGCTGCCCCAGAAGAGAGCTACATTGACTAGCATAAACATATGCTGCACCTAAGGTGGTTTATGAGGCATATGCTGTACAAACACAGGAAGAAACAATATGCTTATACACTTACACTCAAACACACACACACACACACACACACACACACACACACACAAATTGACACAATGGAAAAGGCAAAAACTTTGCTGCTATTTCTAGGCTGTGCCAGCTGTTAGTGTCCTCTGTCTTTCTGTTTCTCTCTGCTCCTTCCCTCACTCTCATTGTTGTTTGCTGTCGTAACAGATGCTTGGCTTGCTTTGAGACACCCAGAGGTTGGCGAGAATGAGGTTGGGACTGTTTAGTGCAAATCTCGAAACTCATCTTGACTTTTAACTACATCTCACTTATTTTTTTTTTAAAGGAGACATGACTTGTGAATCAGCGACTGCTTCTTCTCCTCTCTTCTCCTCTCCTCCCCTCCCTACCTTTCCACATTGATTAGGCTGCTGTGGCTGAATTAGGTTGGTGCCAGTTACACTGAGATAAAGAACTATCTTCTGCAGAATTGAATTGCTCAGCTTGCTTTCTTTAAAAGATTATGCTTATGATGATGTTAAAGATGGTTGAGGGTAAAGTGGATTGTAGGCAGAACCACCAGGCAGAGAGAGAGAGGAGATAACCTGCGACACCAGTCGAGAGCTGATCCTTCTAACAGTGGGATTTCACGCTGTGCCCACCAGGGTGCCCCATTAAACGCAGTCTTAGACTATTAAAAGATTTCAGTGGGAATAACAAGATGAAAATCCCCAGAAAGAGGCTTTCATTTTAAGGCTAGAGCTTAATCCATGTCTGTGAGACTGACCTGATATGAGTTAAATTGAGACATTCAGATCATTGTTTATACAACAAACGGATCAGGTAGGGTGGAAAAACACCACAAATCAATGCAAAGATTTAGCTCCAGTTAAGCTTCCATACCACAAATTTTTAAATGAATAGACAGAAAATCTTTTTTCTTTTTTCAAAAATGTTCTCACAGAATCCCAGACCAGAAAATAATTTCACTTTGATTGTAAGTTGATGTCTAATTAGCTCAAGGAATGTGCAAGGTGGTATTTTGTTTAACCCAACCAGTGCAATGATGTTGGTGTGTGTGTGTGAGCGTGCACGTGTGTGTTACTTTGACTGACTGAAGTGTAATGCATTTCTATTGTGCTTTTCTAGCCTACTGACCACTCACATTCATTGCCTCACATTCTTTCATTCACACACACACACACACACACACACACACTGATGCCAGAGGCTGTCATGCAAGGTGCCAAGCTGCTAAACAAGAGTTCTTAGGGGTTCAGTGTCTTGCTCAAGGACACTTCGACACAGCCAGGGATGGAACCAGAAACTCCACTCACCAGACCACCGCTGTACCTCCTGAGCCAGGCTGCCCAACAATATGTAGCCAACTGTTGTAACTCTTAACTCCACACTGATGTTTTGTTCAATACTGTATAATAGGTTGATTGACGATCTTGTTGCCTTTTCTTTAGACTGACTCAAGCCACTCAATTATTGACATACGCAGATTATCATTTTCTGCTATTGGTAAAGTATCAGCATAGCATGTCTCTGCTCTTAACACTCTCTCCCAAGATGAATTCATTCAGATAAATGGGCAATAGAAGTCCAAAAAGCGTGTTTTATCAATTACATTTTAGTGCAGGATGACAGAATTAGATGACACTTATGGGAAACAGGGGAATGATGCCAGTAAAACTCAAAATCCCATTAACAACCAGCAGCGCTACAGCTGATTCATCAAATTGCCAAATTCAGTGCATTTTCAGTTCAAAGCAAAACGTTGAGGCTTTTTCATCTTCTAAGGCCCACTTGGCCAAATTTAGACTAGCAAGAACTGAGAAAGCATTTTGTTGAAAGGTAGGCTGTCAAGTGTCTATGTTGCGCTTAAAGAAGCTAATAACACAGTTAGGAGACTGTAGCTGGAATGAAATAAACGGCCTGCCTTTTCTTTTTCTTTTCCTTTTCTTTCCTTTTCTTTTCAGCCTTTTTCTTCTCTTCTCTTCTCTTCTCTTCTCTTCTCTTCTCTTCTCTTCTCTTCTTAGCCTGTCACTTCCCATATATTGTATACTGGGTACAACAGGCTTTTTGAGTGTAGCTCTCACAAAGAGAATGCCAGTCACCCGTCTCTCCTCATTTTCTCCTGTTTTCCTTCCTTCCCTCCTTCCTCTCCTCTCCTCTTCTCTCCCCTACTCGCTCTCCCTTGTCTCCCCCTCTGTCTGTCTGCACCAAAGATCTAAGCCCTGACAGTGGTTTTCATCTCTTTGTCGGAGCTCTCCTGCTCTCTCTTCTCTTTATCTTTTCATCCAAGGAAAGCTCAAGCACTGCAAACACAGTCCCATGGTGCAGCACGAGTTATGTTTGACCGCGCTCTACAGACCCCGATCACATCGCATCAGTCGAGTCCTCTACCACTGATACAACCACTCCTCCTCCTTCTCTCTCTCTCTCTCTCTCTCTCTCTCTCTCTCTCTCTCTCTGTCTGTCTGTGCTCTCAATCGTTACTGTCTGTCTTCTTTTCACCAAGCCACATTCAACCTTAATTACATTGTAAATCCAGGAAGGGGCTCACATTTTTTTCTGTAGGGCTGTTGATGTTGTCAATCATTCAGTTAAATAAATAAATAAACAAATTTATTTGCATAGTGCATAAGTGCTTCACATCAAAATTAAAGAATAATTGCATTAATTAACCCTGACGGCTCCATTTGTTGGTTTGTTAGTACAAATGTGTGCTGTGCAGCTGAGCACTGTTCAGACCCACAGAACTTCATTTTAAATTCTAGTGAAGATCGCACGGTTTCTAAACATAACAAATATGTCCTGCAGAATTACGCACAAATGTGTGTAAAACGATACACACGGCATCTAGATATTTTCTATTTGGTGTGAAGATGCAGCCATAAAACAACAGCATCTTGGGTTTGAATATTTCACTACATGCCGTATGGGAGTGATGAGCTTCAATGAAACATTGCAACCAGCAGATACAGACATTCTTATACAACATGGAATAAAAAAGTGTTTTTTTTTTCTTCAAGGAGAAATCAGAGTTCAGTGGTTACAAAACAAGACAAGCAATTTCAAAACAGGAAAAAATGGGTAAATAAAAGCTATGCTGAATGAAAATAACGCTAAATAATTAAGGCAATAATGATGCAGAAAGAGAAGACCCTCAGCTTCACTCTTTTTGACATGTAGCCAGCTTTCATCAACAGTAATTTGAGGTTAGGGTACTGTCCTCTGTGGACATTGATGCACTCACACAGACATACATGCACACCAACACAAAGCATACACAGCATACACCTACTTGCAACCACATGGACACATTTCTGGATTTATTTTGAACCACATCAATACAAAACTCAAAGACACGTGATTAAAACAGTAAAAAAAGTGACATAAACTTTCCATTTACTTTCATGTTTTCTTGGATGTGTACTTTTACACAGAGAAGAACATGCTTTTGGCCTTCCAGTAACTTGTATTGAACAGTTTTCCCAAGAGCAGATCCTTGGAAATGAAGTCTGCAGTGTTGTGAGAAAAGTGGCGGTGGAAAGACTCTCCTTTCTATCCCCTGCCTTCTGTCCCTCTCTCTGGTCTTTTTTCTTTTTCTCCATTACCTTCCCATTCCCATCTTCCAATCTACCTTCCTCTTTGCTCTCCAGTGACTGCCCTTTGTTTTCTCCTGCTGTCATTTCACAGGTCTGTTGATCCCACAGCCCTTTTGTCTTTATACTGTGCTAGAAGCAGAGCACACACACACACACACACACACACACACACACACACAGACTCATGTAGTCATACATGCGCACTAGGTATCACACACACCAATTCCATGATCTTTTGAAATGCCTTACGCCGGTGTAGATGGAACAAGATGAAAGATTAATCAGGCCTCCAGTTGGTTTTATTTCGTCAGTGGTGCATGCTGTCAGATACACTCTGCCTTTTCCATGGTAGACCACACAGGAAACCATGACCTAGAGGAAGCAGAAGGTGAAGCGTGCGCACACACACACACACACACACACACACCACAGAAACAAAACCACAAAGGCACTTGCCTGGATTCATGGGTGCATGAGTGCACACACACACACACACACACACACACACACACACACACACACACACACAATTGCACAGATGCGCTGATGCAACAAACAGACTGTCTAAAATATGGAAAGAGAATGAACACACTGACTCCCTCTCTATTTGGAAGAGCGACAAAATGATTTCTCCTGATGACAAATGGTGGTGCTATCCTTTTTCTGGGACCATAGTTTACAGTATATGTGTGTGTATGTGTGTGTGTGTGTGTGTGTGTGTGTGTGTGTGTGTGTGTGTGTGTGTTTCTGTGTTAAAGACCACAACTCCTCTTGATCCTGGCTGCCACCCGATAGGCCCCTAAAGCATTATGCTATCTCCTCAGTCCAGAGAGTGAGAAGAGGCAGGTTGAGGGAGAGAAGAGTTGTGATTAATTCCCTGTTTGGACCGTTAATTCACAGGCTACAATTGGCTTATTCTCTCTTCCCCTGCCACAGTCATTTAATCAATACCTCTCAGGGTGGGGCGAGGTCTCAATCAGGTGACATCTGCACTTTTCACTGTCCTGGCCAAGCTGCTTCCTTCCCTCCTTCTTCTGTCACCCTTTGACATGCTAATAAACAACTCCAGAGCCTCAGTTCTCTGTCATACCTGTGTGTGTGTGTTTTTTCCTGCCGCTGGTTTCCATCAAGCCTCATCTCTCAGTTTGTATTCATAGCCATTACAATGCAAATGGCATAGTCAGGCTTTGGCAATTTGTGCAAAAATGAGATCTATACATCAGCCAAAAGCTCTTGAGGAGCATCTTTTAGTGCATTTATGTGAAGATGCTGCCATTATCAAAAGATATTACAGCGGCTGATCATGGGTTCAGTTTTTGTTTTGCTGAACCCCTCCGAAAGCCATCTGGCTCCAGTCCCACCGTGTTAAGTATTTAAAACATAAGAAAATATTATAAGGTTTGCACAGTTACAACCTTTTTTGCCATGCCACATATAACATTTTGGAGCAAATACTAAACAATTTCTTTTACCCTTAATCAATAAATATGCATGCATACATGCAAAAATACATACAAACATAATAGCCCACAAAACTTGAATATTGTCCAAATATCGTCCAACCTTGAAACCAGCCATGAAAAAAAAAAAAAAAAAATCCATATCGGTCAAACCAAAGTCCGGATAATTACTAAGGGAAAATTGTATGGCATATCAAATCAACTTAAAATGATGTGTAATTTGGTTGTTATAATAAATTGCAGCTAATACTAATGAATGTGCATTTGAATATGTACAGTATCTCTATATTAAGACATGCCATAGCTCAAAGTGTTGGAATCATGATGTGTAATAAAATGGCCATAAGCACAGATCATTTTATTAAACCTTTGAATGTGCATGAGGAAAAACCTAAATGGAGGTGATGTTACCATATTTGGAGGGAAAAGTATTAATGCCCTGAGAGAATAATAATAATGATGATGATGATGATAATAATAATAATAATAATGATAATAATAATAATAATAATAATAATAATAATAATAATGATAATGATAATGATAATGATAATAATAATAATAATAATAAGTGTGATAAGTATTGTTGTGTAAGCAGAAAAACAGTAATTGCAGGTGAGGGAAGCCACACCGGGCTGCTGAAGGTTAGTCCTTTTATTTCTATACAACAGGAATTTAATGGTGAGGTCAAAAGTTAAATCAATAGTGTCCCAGACACGTTTTTATATCTAGAGATCCAATCGAGCCAAAATGAAAAGAATGGGGTCATGACATCCACCGTTTGATCTCTTTCCATCCTGTCTGCTGAGAAGAATCCTGATAAAATGCTGAGGCAAAGTCAGTCCTGTGGGTTGCATCCTGTTACTCTGGAAAGGATTCTTCCATTCCTTGACTGCCTCCTCCTCTCTTTTGGGAACTGTGTGTTTTTAGACAAATCTCTGTCCTGTCAAAGTTCAAATGGAATAGGTATAGTGGCTAATTGTGGGAATTTTTATGCCCGTGCCATTGATGTCAGCATAATTAGCACCAAAGTTTGTCATCAATGAAAATATGGATTGCTGCCGCTGTGATATAATGTCCGTTCCCTCTTTCTAGGAGATGAGTGGCAGTGAGGGTGGAGAGGAAAAAAGCCCTAGTAAAGACAAACAGGCTGACTTTTTCCAAGTTTCTCCAGGCTATCCATCCTTCTCAGTTCTGATCCTCTCACCTTTCGTTTCCTTTTTTCCTCTCCTCTCCTCTCCTCTCCTCTCCTCTCCTCTCTATTTGAGATGGCAGGGGAGAGCCCACGATTCTAAATGGTCTCTAGTGAATGAACTGAATTGAGAAAGAGCTCATCTGCATGCATGAGCAGCCCCCATAAAGTAACTACGCATATCAATCATGCTCTGCGTGACTTCGTGTTCGACAGGATTCATGACCTTCTGTGGGATTCCTCCAGCAAGGCACACACAAGTCTACATGCTCACACACACACACACACACACACACACACACACACACACACACACACACACACACACATATTCTCGCTCTCTTGCACGCACCCGTGCACACACACACAAGCTTGCATGTACGCTCACATCCACTTTCGCTCCTCTTTCGACAACATATGCAGTCATTCACATTCTTTCGCTTTCAGCCACACACACTGTGCAGCACTCTGTCAAGTTGTCACGGCGCTTTGACACCGGCTCTCCTGTCTCATCATTAGTTTTAGTGAGAGATGTCCCGTCCTCTCAACAAAAACAAACATGGCAGGTCGAGACAAATCAATTAATCAGACAAGGCGTTTACCAATAGTTATGTTTCACTTACAACTGATGTGCATTGAGTGTTTCAGAGAGTTTCCGATAATATGAGGACAGCACTTTCAATCAACATCACGTGAGCTGTCGCTTGATCAATGAATCATCAGAAGCAGATAGATTACTGTCACACCGGCCACTTTCTATGAGCAATGATCATCTTTCAAAGTAAATGAATCGACACTCTTCTGAGCGAGAAGGAACAGCATTCCAGTATTTATGGTTTTCTTCTCTTAACATTAATTTACTCTATTACTAGATTTTTATTTCATGCAGTAATTTTTTATGTTCCGTTTTTTGTGACTCAGTGTTTTTGTCTGACAGGTGGAATTATAAACTACCTCTGCTATAAAAAAAAAAAAAAAAGCATTTTGATTTAAATGGTTTCAGACATTTTATAGAGTCGTCATGCTTTTTAGAGCCAAACTAAAAATGCAGCTGTTATCTATTGAAATGATGATGATGATGATGATGATTATTATTATTAGTATTAGTATTATTATTATTTTAAATATTGACCCTTTGCAGTAGCCCTCAATAAAACTTAGCAACCATCCAAGCGGCCCTGTTGATAGACCAGTGTCAAGTTAGTGGAAGACAAGCATGTTGCTGTTATTATGTGGCCACTGGGGTTCATAGTAAAGTAGTGAGCGAGTGTGGATAAATTTCAAACCAAATAAATGATGCATTTAAGGGCAAAAAATTAGTGTCCAGTTCATTGTCCTTGTAATAGAATAATAATAAAAATAACTGTGAAGAGAAAAACTGGAGTGGCTTATGTATTTTTTTTAATTGAATGCTTACTGACTTGGAAAACTCAAAGGTCGCCTGCTAGACATTTTAGACCAGAAGTGCAAAGACAAAATGGAGGTCCACTGGAAAATTAAACTTAGTCAATATAAATGAATGTAGGCCATTTCACCTTGCCTTGCACACTCTTTAAAAAGAAAAAAAAAATCTAAAAATCTAAAAATACATAGCAGTTAAAGTCAAAATATAGGGAAGCAATGTTATAATCTCTAGGTTGATCTGCCAATCTTGTAAATTCTAGATGAATCAGCTGTATAAAAAAAAAAAAAAAAAAAAAAAAAAGTGATGGCTCTTTTTGTCTGCTCTGCAGCAAAAGCCAGATAGATATTTTGTACGTTTTTTTTTCCTCAGATGTGGAGTGTGACTTCTTGTTGACTTGGATAGCAATCCTACCTGCTCGGGCTTTAGCTATACCTGGTTAACATCATCACCAGATATGAAATGATCAAAGCAGACCTTGAACTGATAGCTGTTCTCTGTGAATAATTGATGCTACCTGTAGTTGTTTACTTTGTCTGATAATTGCCTTAATTGTCAGAGAAAATAACAATTACCATAAACAGTGTGTTGCATTCTGGGATTGATAGGGGGCTAAAATTTAAAATTATGAATTAAAAATAGTAACTGCTGACAACTTTGACAAGTTTTGTATTAGCAGCAGTTAGTAATGACTCTTTAGTTTGTATTTCTGAGGGGAGTGATTTTCACAACAGACTAGCATCCAAGCTGAGACTTTGATAGTCTGTGTGTTGACCAAGTGTGAGTGATTAACTCAAGGCAGACACTGTCCTAAAATTTAACATTAAAGTTTAAATATAACAGCCCTTCTGCTCAAATGCTAAAGTGGAAAAGTTACTTGGCATTAAAGTTGGAAACGCTGGCGCTCTCCTGGCTAGCTAGATATTTACCAGCTTACCAACTTCGTCCAAATCTGGATTTGCAAGACTTTCAAATAATCATCCTAGTGAGTAGTTTACAACTGTATTTTTGTTATGTCAGGTCATTCATGAAGTGTTCCTAGAAAAAGAGTCAGCATGCTCTCATGCCTCCTTTTGAATGTAAACTGCAAATAGGCTACTTTGGTGTCTATTTTGCATTACTTGTTCTCAGTTACAGTGGTCCAAATCTGTTGTTATTTTGGGTCGATTGGCAGTTGATGTAAGTGTATATTGTGTCTCCTACAGCCTGATGTACATCATTCATACTGTACATACCCAGGCTTTTTGCCATCTAGGTTCTTTGTTTAGACGGCCATATTTACACCCCATCAACCCCATGATGGCCAGCGGTGTTTATACTATGATGTAAAAGTGAAGAAGGGTCATTGTTTTGTTTTCATCTCCATGATTTTTGGAAGTCAAATTTAATCCAAGTATGACTAGATCCTGGCTCTAGATGCTGGATCACAAATAATCACAAATGCCTGTGTTTAACTTGGCACACTTTGTGGGTGAATAACTGCAGGTAAAGTTTTAGTAGACACAAATAGGTTTAATTGTAGTTTAGTCATCACCCTTCACTTTACTGCACTTCATGTGTCTGTGTGTTTGTGGATGTGTTTACACATATTGCGAAGCGGTAGAGGGAATTTCTGTGTTTGTAGCATAACAGGGGTTTACATCATTCCTTTCTTCTGTCCTCGTCTGCTCTGCCCTGCTTTTGCCTCAGTGTCTCTTTTGTTTGTCTTGCCCCTATGAGTGGACCTCATACCTCCAACCTTCTCTCCCTTTGGCATGTCTCTCAGCCTGTTAGGCAACCTCTTTTGGTTTCATGATGCCATACTTGCCATTGACTTCTTTTCGGTATTTATATCCCTTGCTATCTGGCTAAGCATGATTGACAATCTGTTCTTGCTCCTGTTCTTTTCTGACTCCCTCCTACTCTCTCCTGTTTCCTTCTCCTTCAACTTCTCTTTCCCCTCTTCCTTTCCCTTTCCATGTTTCTCTCTTTCTCTCACCCTCTTCATTTCGTCTATCCCCACCCTGCATTGTTTGCTCTTTCTCCCCTCTTACTCCATGTCCCCTCTCTTGTTGTTCTGTCCTTTTCTCCTTCTCTCTCTCTCTCTTTCCGTCTCTTCTTCTCCCACCTCCCTCTCTCTCCCGCTTCTCCCTCAGCCTCTCTTTCACTAGTCGATCAGACAGTTGAAGCAGCCAAGCTGCCTGAGGCAAGAGCAGACAGAGGAGCTGCTCTGTCCGACCTCCCTCCCTCTCCTGAGAGGCAAACTAATGCCGACACGCTAACAAGCTGTAAGAAGACAATTATTCACCATTTATATCAGCTCTCTGTCTGTCTGAGTCAGCCTGGCACACCTCTGGGACCCAGTGCTGTTACCCCACAAATTGTTGTCGATACTTTCATCCTTTTCATGTGTTACGCTTTCATGGTTTGATTTGAACACATATGCAGGGGACAGCGATAGCCTGAAGGTTGGAGAGGTGTTGCTTGTTATTGCATGATCACTGGTCTAAATCCTTGTCTAACTAGGAAAATATGGGGAAGAAAAGCAAATAAGACACACTCTCCCCTTCCACAACAACCACTGTCAAAGTGTCTTTCAGCAAAGCACTTAACTGCAGCTGCTCCAGTGGTGCTGCTCAGTGGCTAGACTGTAGCTACACTGGGCATCTCCTCAGTGTGTGTATGTAACTGAATAAATGTGCAGTGGAGTGTGCAGCAGTACACGGTGTGTGTGCACAAGACATGATTGGTGATGAGGTAGCCTAGCGATGCCTCCATGAGGTGATTGGATGTTTGAGTTGCACCGAACAGATTTGAACAAATGAGATCACAGCCTCAGTGCATTTAGTTTGGCTCATACCCTCTATGTGGTGTCAAAAATGTGGAGAAACAAACAAACAAACAAATAAAAAAAACAAAGCAAAACAAGCACAGGCAAACTGTATATCTGCCCGAAATTTGTACTCCTTGAGGGCAAATAGATACAACTCTTCACCCCTGAGGGTTGGGGATTATGTTGAGTGTCTCTGTCATCTCTGTCATTGTTTGTGAGAAGATCCGCTGCTTCTGAGTTTTTCATGCATAATTTTTTGATGATTTGAACTCCACAAAACAATTCCCATCCAGCCCCATTGTATTGAGGTGCCGGGAGCAAGGAAGGGTCATGGCAGACTGTAAACCTTGCCAAAACAAACAAACTAAACAGTGCAATAGTGTCAAGCAGGAAAATACCTTTTTTTGAATTTTGTGTGAATCTTTCCTTTAAGCAATATTACCATATTTTTTTTTTTTTTTTTTTGCCAGTTTTTGTTTCTCAGCCAGTTTGTTGCACAAGCACAGAGAGACAGAAAGGCAAAGACTCAAGAATCAGGATGGTAAAATGTAGAGGGTCACTCCAAAAAAATAAAATAAAAAGTGGCAAGAGAGATACAGAGGACGTTGGAAAATTAACTCTCCTCCTTAAGACTAGAATTGCGTGCGTCCTTGTGTGTTTTGTCATGATTTTATGTGTGACATGTGAGACTGATGCTTTTTGTATCCGTATGTATACAATGCTGTGTTTGAGGAGAAATGACTGTGGTAATATATGCTAAGGAGGTCTTTGGCAGAATAATGCTGAGATTGAACGCGTGAATGGTCAACCGCTCTGCTGATGAGCTCCTCAAGCACAACAGTGCACCGCCTAATTCATGTATTCAAATAGGTAGACACACACACACACACACACACACGCAGGCACACTCGCATACACACACAGGCATGCTCACATGCACACACACACACACACACACTAACAGATGAAAGTGCACAGGCAATAGTAGCATGAGGCATTATGGGAATCACATCACAAGCGTTCTCCTCTTTTACTCGTCTTTTACTCTCTTCCAAAATATCCACTTTTCAGGAATTGAGAGAAAAACAGACACACACACACACACACACACACACAAGGGCTGAAAGGAAACATTGCCTGAAATTCTTTTTTTTTTGTCAGTTGTCAATTATGGCAAAGTGAAGATGCTAAAGTAAATTTTCACTCACAATATGTCTTAGAATATTGCCTTAAAATCCTTTGTACCTCAAGATGCTTTTTTCCTCAGAATGTTTTGCTGCTCATTTTAACCAGTGGCAGCAACCATGAATAAATGTATTGCTAAGAGAAATGTTGTTTGTTTCAGAGTGCATTTTACAGATACTGGCCGGAGAGTCGGGTAAAATATATCCGTATTAGACATATAAGACTTGCCATGGTCAAGGACTTTGTATATCATATGGCATAAATGTTGTATTTTCTTTGTTGCAAAGGCTGCATTACAGTAAAGGGACTAATTTTTTTGAGCTTATTAGACTGTTGTAGCTGTTATTTGTCTCTACCTGCCTGGTCATCATATGCACATTATTATTGATTCTTACAGTAATGAAAAATCTCCCAAAATAAGACATTATGCATTTTGATTTTGTCCATATTGCCCAACCCTTCATTTTTTAGATTTATGGTTTGGCATTATTTTACCATGTGGCCTTAGAAAAGAGACAGAAACGAACCCAGTTGTCACAGTTCCATGGTACATGCCCTGGACCACTGAGCCATTAGATTGCCTAATAAGGAAATTTGAACATAGTGTTTCCTAGTAGCTCAGTGGGATAAGCTGCACCATCACAGCCTTATGAGAGTGAATCTCACCAACAATCTTCATCTTTCATCAGCTTCCCTTTCTCTGTCTCACTTATTGTTTCCTGACAAAAGATTTCCTGATCTAATAAAGCAGAAGTGCCGTCAAAAAACATTTTAAAATATGAAGAAAAGGAAAGGCACCCTCACAATGTTAACTCAAGCCATAACTGACTCCAGCTATGAGGTTATTATTCCATTTTTCCGTGCATGTCCATTTTGGAGGGCATGTAGGGACACATTTTGAGCCCTGTTCTATTTTGAACTGGAGTTTGAAAAGATCGGGCCTTGCACTGTCTGCTTGAGTTGGATTTTAAGGTGAACTGGCCACCCACTTCCTTTCTGTCTGTTTAATAACGACAGTTGTAGACTGGAGTGAGCATTTGTTCTTCCTATGAATCGATGCTAATCACATCACGCTGCTCTCCCGTCCCCCACACCTCTCTCTGGGGCTTCACACTCCTCTCTGCCCTTTACCTCCTCACCCGCTGCTTCTCTCTCTCTGTCTCTGTCTCTCCCCTCCTCCTTCCTGTCTGCCTTCATCAGAGCAGAGATGAAGCCATTTGAGGCGGTTTGCACGCAAGCTAAACCCTCCTTGTGGGCCAATGCTGTGTAGAGACAGACATTTACAGTTGTAGCCATTGCTGAGAGCTCCCATCTTGCATCTATCATCCATTAGTTCTGCAGTGGCCGTCTCTTGTTTCTTCAGTGTTACAGACTTGAGGAGCCATCTTGTAAGACAAATCCTGAATGCCAGATCATTCTTTAGATCTTCTAATGGCAGGAAAGACACCAAAAATTAATTTCATTTTTCCAATTTATCTCTGCAGCTGTCACAAGATACACACACACACATTTTTCGTAAAAGGCTTTAGAGTAATCTGATATATTCATTTATATGAAGCATTGATATGAGCACTAATATTACAGATATAACCATGAGAGAATGACCTTTTTACTGCTGTAGAGATGTTCCTAAATATGTACTGTGGTTTCTCTCCCTCTGTGTATGTCTCTGTGTCTGTGCGTCTGTGTTTCCATGCGTGCACACACAGCTCCGGCCAATGCCCAGATCGTGCACTCAGGCGCAGCATGTAACGTCAAGGAGGATAACATCAGTGAGAGGATCTACACTATCAAAGAAGGAGACACACTAGTGCTCCAGTGTATTGTGAAAGGACACCCGCGACCACAGGTAAGAGCCTAAACCCCATGTACCTGCTGAGCTTTTATGCAGAAAGGACAGAAGTCTCCAGAATCAGTTCCTGTTTGCCTAACCTACTAGTCAGACAATGCATTGGATAGAGACAGCAGTGGTGTGTGTGTTTGTGTACGGTGGCGGTGGGAAAAAGTTAATGTTCCATCTAACAGCTTGACATATGCACTTAGACCTATTCCTAAAAGCATGATGCACAATAAATAAAGTCAGAGGTTTAAATGTATATTTCCAAACATGCAGGGAGTGTCAATGAAGTGAACAAGTGATGCGAGCAGTGCCACGTTGGATTAAAAGACTGGCCCTTTTGCCTCTGCAGTGGTGGAAAAAAGTTTTCAGACACCCTTAAAATTTTACACAATCTCACAATCTCAAATATTATCATGAAATATTTGTGGAAAAATCTTTTTTTGTCTTTCAAAAGGTGTGGCTGCATTAGACAGATACAAACAAATACAAATTATATTTTTTTGTTTATTGTTTACAAGAAAAACTCACAAAACTAAATTCTTTCAAATGTGCTGGCTTTATATAGACACGAAGCTTGGCAACAAAAGTTGTGTCTTTTAATAAAAAGAACAACCTTCATCACTGGTACCAAAATGACACAATACTCAAAATTTCTTATGTATTTTTATGGAACCCAATCAATTTTAAGTTTTTAATGGCTTTTTTAGGATTTGTTTAGTATTTTGGCTGTGACTGTACTAAAAGAAATTGCACTTGAAGACCTAAGAGTGATTTGTTAATGCAATATTTCACAAATGCATGGGGTGTCCGAAAACTTTTTGCCACCACTGTATATCAGTGGCCAGTTGTGAGTGTACCAAGCCTCTAAAGCAATCCTGTTGGCTTGAAACGGCATTGAACTTCCGTGCTGTTCACATTGTGGACAGTAGAGATGAACAAAGAGAGGCTTATCTCGGACGTAAACAAGTGACCGTCTCTCTTTGATGTTTCCATAACAACTTACAGAAACAGGCAATGGTGGAAATTGCAAAGATATTAAATTCAAGTTAGTAATGTTACCCACCACTGATAGGTGCTCAGTCATTTTTGTCATGATAAAGATGGGAAATGTGCAAAAATAAGTAAACTCCCACACTTAAAGATGTTTTTGTGAATATGATATTGTCAGATCCTAGGCCTGTACCATAAAGCTGGATTTCAGCTTAGCGAGCTAACTTCAGGCTTAACCCTGGCTTTTCTGTACCATAAAGGTGGCTTACTTTTTATCGGGCTGCGTTGCCGTGGTAACGTATACTGAACACCTAACCTGCTCCGGAGCAGGTTAAGTTGAGGATAAGAGCTCAGCAGGTAGAAAAGCCCCACCTACTGACCAATCAGCTCTCTGGGAAAATGGCCTGCCCATTTTCCCTTTCTTCTTCTTTTATAAAATTAAAATTAATACATTTTACAATTCTTCTTGTATTTTTTTTGTTTGTTTGTTTGTTTGTTTTTTTTGTTTCTCATGACTGCACTGTCCAACCAAAAATTGATCTTGTAGACTGATGTAGCCTAATGTTTTTTTTTTTTTTTTTTTTTAATGTTTATGAAAATAAATTAGGGGAATTTAATTCAGAGGGTTAAATAAAAGTTTGATAAAATACACGCCAGCCTCTGGGCTCCTTTAGGTTTCCATTAGTTTGCTCATATTTAGTATTTAGGGAGTCTGCCCTGAGAAGTCCACATGAGAGTTGATGCTAAATGTTTTACTGTCTTTAAGTGACAGTGAAATAATATTTTAACCAGCAGAATAATCTTTATAAAATGAAATATCAAAACCAGTTGAATCAAAGTGACGATTCTGACGAAACTCAAACTGAGGGCAGTGGTCCAGCGAGGGTCGCCCCTCACTGTTAGAGAGGGCCAGTTCCTCTGCGGGAGTGTATGGCTGAGTGGGAGACACATTCATTTATTGAACACGCACGTTACTGTAGTCAGTTCTACTCGTGCCGTCATGGTGTGGAAGTCAGATTATAATCCCACTAATTTACGCATTGACACAGACGGCGATTTTTTGCCAGCATTCCTTGCGGCTTTTGGCAGCTGCAACTGTGTTGCTTTTTGCCTGGATTATTGATTTATATTCCTCGTATTTATTAATGATTATTGTCCACTCCTCGGTTGTGACGTGTGCAGCTCGGGTAGATTTTTCCATGTCTACGATTGGTCGCATGCAGCAAACCCCGCCCTTTTTATGTGAGCGCGCACAGATCTAGATTGGAAAGCCTGGGTTGAATTAGTGAGTTGATAGCCGGCTTTATGGTACCGAAAATCCTGAGTGCTGATGTCTCGTTAAGTGAAGCCAGATAAGTAAGAGAAAGCCCGACTATGTTAATCCAGCTTTATGGTACAGGCCTCCTGTCACGGCTCTTTCCAAGGCGATGTCGCTCACTCACCTCCAGTATGAGCTAGGTGTTATATGCGGAGGTAACACCTAGTTTTATTGTTTTCTATCTTAAAGGACAATGCCGGACCTAGTTTGACTTCGCATTCATCAGAAGTCGTGATCCCATCTTTTCTCGTCCCATTTGTTCAGACTGAATGGCAGGAAATAGCTCTGTTTCTAGTGTGTGTATAAGGAGTGTATTTCCTTGGTGCAACTTTCAGTCAGTCACTGACCTCGACTTTATTTGGCTTCTGTCTTCTCAGCTGTCAAACACTTACGCTCACAACAAAGCAGAAGAGAACTGCTAAGCGGAATATGAATGTGTAAAAAAAAAAAGTTCCAAACTGTGTAAACATAAATGGATTTATGGTAATTATAACGAAAGTACCTGCAGGCCAAACACTCACAGGATGGGGATGAATGAGTACACCATTATCTGTTGCTGTCTGTGTATCTGTTAAACCAACTAAATAGTTTGTAACTATAGCCATACTGGAACGGGCGGGGCTTAAACCAGAAATGGGTGGGAAATAACTGTGAATTGGCATTTCAAGCCTGAAATAAATACGGGTTGATCAGAAGTTGCTATGTTTATAATTTGTAAGAAAAAAACTACAGAACACCCACAGCATGGAGCTTCAGATCGGTGCTTTTGATCACAAGACTAAGAGAAGGAATGGGGGTGAATTGGTGTAACATGTTTTGACATGTTCTGTTCACACTTGTGCAACTGATATTTGTGATAGACAGATACAATCACGACTGCTGACAACACTAGATATCAGTTAACACCTCCAAAAACATGTTTCAGTCTTTCCGATTGATTCAATATAATACAAACGTTAACTTCTGGGGGCAACGCAGCTGTCAACCACTTTTACACTTTTCTGACCCTTTCTTTCAAAGTGACATGCAGTGAGTGGGCAGGTAGGTTTTGAGTGTTTTGCTCAAGGACACTTTGGCGAGGCTGTTGTTATCAGCTCAGACTGCATGGCTGTTTGCAACCTGATCCAACCTGAAAGCTTTCCATCATGGGACTTTCACTAGGGCACCATGCTGCATAGTGGGACTGATAAATGGATGATGGATCGATGGATGGATGGACATTGATTAATTGTTGTTCAATGTTTGATAAAATCAGAGACACACACACACACACACACACATACACACACAACAACATATCTTTGGGGCATTTAGTGTGAACAGACCCTTTTCACAGAAGACATTTTGACATGAAATTTGAAATTGCAGGTAACCACTGGTGTGGTTAATGACATTAATGAAGGTTCTGCTACATTCAGGTCTACCAGAGCCATGGTCCCAGTATTGCTCATGCTGTCTGACTGGTGCGCTCTGGTACACTTAAATAGAACAGAACCTTAATTAATGTCATTAGTAATACCTGTGTGTACCTGCGTTTTCATGTCAAAATCCTGCTGTGTAAAAAGTCTGTACTTTAATGATGGAAATTGATCAAAGTCTGTGAATGCTGTTCTCCAATATACATTAAATGGCCAACAGCTTGACCCCAAAATGATTAAAAACCATCTTTTCAACACAGTACCCCTGAAATGGGACCTGCCAAAAACTGATATTGTGATCATCTGTTGCCTGAGACATTGTATAGCTACAGCATTGTGGTATCTGTTTTGGTTTGAGTTGGTCGGCAAGTACAAGACTGTACAGGTACTCTAGTGCTGTATTCCAGTCATATGAGATATTCTGTAAATCAGAACGGCCAAATGAGAAAACTGTAACAAGAAGAACATACATGTGCCTTCAAGCTGAAGCAACAAAATCCCGTTTGTCATGTTCTTCCAATATGTAGAAATCTGTCATCCAGCAAAGTAACAAAGGAGGGGTGTGAGCAATCAGTATCAAATGAACTTTCTTAGCCGAAATGTCATGATAGTTGTTCAGTCACAGTTATTAAAAGGCATGTTTAACTGCAGTGTGAGTGTTACATCTTGAAAAGACTTTCTTTAATTGCTTTTTGGGTTTCAGTCATGAGCTTGTTTTGGCTCTTGAGCTTATACTGGAAAGCAGTTCTACTTGGCCTATGAGGTTGCACAACACAGACAGCACGACCTAAACGCATCAGACTGTGCTGTACATGCTGCGGTTTGGGGCATGGCCGGTGCTGATGCTAAGAAGAGATTATACTCTTAGTTAACCTCGCCCGGTCAGACCGTGGCTCCAGAGGCAGTGATGGCAGGCAGGGGCACGGCCTTTGCCAATGTTACATAAAGACGTATTTCATACACACGTCAGCGTTTAAGCACACACACAGACTGTACACACTTTTGTGCACGCAGATAGACACATGAATGCACAAGTGTCTATTAGATATATGAAGAGTTCAATTGCAAAAACAGATATCTCCATTTGAATTTATTAAATCTTTTCAAACTTTTTTGAATTTTATTACAGTTTACTTTATATTTATTTCTATTTTTTATATGTTTATTTAGCCTGGCATAATGTTTATTATCCTAAATCAGCTTTGTTTGTGTGTGTATATAAAGGTGTGTGTACTCCAAGCAGTATCAGTGAAAAAGGTGTATTGATTTTAAGGATGGCTTTTATCTGTTTTTGCAAATGAACTCTTCATATATTCAAACAAGCATACACATAACACACACACACACACACACACACACACACACACACACACACACACACACACACACACACAGAGCAGCGTTGGCCAGCAGCGGGCACATCTGGTTTCCCGGGCTGAACCCCACTGAAAACATTTTGGAGCAAAGGCCTGAGTGTATGTGTCCGTTTATGTGTATATGTGTGTGTGTGTGTGTGTTTGAGCTTATAGAGACAGACCTAAAATGAACTATAGTGACTGTGTGTGTTTGTGTGCATGTGGTGTGTTTGTATGGACGTGGGTTTGTGTGTGAGAGGTGAGAAAAGCAGTGTTCCTCACGGGTGCATGTCCACTGGCATCACATCAGCATGAATAAAACACAGCCTGTGTCTAGACCTGCTTTTTTTTGTTTCTCTCTGTGTATGTGTGTGTAAAAAAAAAAAAAAAAAAAAAAAAAAAAGCTTGTGTGATTTCAGGAGATGGGGAAACCAATCCTGTATTTGCAGTATCTATTTACCTACCAGTTGAACTAACTACCCATCTACCTGCCTAACTACATACTTGTCTACCTAATTTTCTCTCTCTGTTATTTTCTCTTGTTTTTCTTCCCTTCCTGTGATTTGCACACTCAGTGAGTATGTTTACACACGCAACAATACCCTTATTTACAGGGAGTAATCAACTGTAGGCAGCATTTCTATTACAGTGTTTACATGGTTTGAAGTAATGTGATTTCACCAATAAACCAGTTTACATGGATTCATTTAATAGTCAGTCTGACTCTTGCCACTCCGCTGCACTGCCTCATGCTGCTGCTCGATTTGTGTCTGCTAACCGACGTGCACAGATTGAAAAAGCTGAAAGTTATCTGACTAAGGTGTTTACATGCCTGATGAACAGTAATCTAGGTGTGATAATTGGGTTATGTTTACTCTGATTATCCAGTTATTTTAATCAAGGCAAGGCTATGAAGTCTTTACATGCCGCTTTCAGTAGTTGGAATATTGCCCTATTCAGGTTAAACTAAAATTATTCGTTTGCGTGTGAATACTCTTGTCTGTGCTTTTCCTGGTCCATCCCTTTCACTTGCTCTCTCTCTCTCTCTCTCTCTCTCCCACTCACACACACACACACACACACACACACACTCATACACACACATGTAGCCTACAAACATGCACTATATATTTACAGGTTGTGGTCAAACAGCCGATGCATTTTCATAGAATCCAATACTGTTTTGATGATACAGTTATACTGTTGTGGTGGTTTGCCTACTTCCTTGCTCTGATAATTATATTTTCTCCTAACATCTGCATCTAGTCCCCTTAGTCCAGTGAGCGCTTTCTGAATGTGCCCCATTATTAACCCTTATGTAGCTCTGATATGTTACTATTGATTTATAGGGAACTCAAATTGCAGGCCTTTAGGCAGCTATTTTCCACTGATTTCCCTAGAAGATAATTCTAGCCACAGTGAATGTTAAGACTGTTTTCTAGCATGACCTGTCTCCTGTGTAAAAATGTCTATGGTTTTATTTATGGTATGCTGTTATCAGAGAAACCGTTATCACGTCCTTACCTCTTCATTTGACTCCAAATGAAATGATAGCCAAATTTCTGAGATCAAGGTAAACAAGGTATAGTAATGGAGGCATCTACAAATGTTTCTGACCACATAAAGCATTATACAGTTTTTTTATTCATGAGAAAAAGGTGAAATTTTTTGAGTATTTTTTAAATTAATTGTATTAATATTCATTTGTGTAACCAGATGTTCTTGAAAATCTCTTGGTAGACAGTCAGACTGCATGCACGTGAACATGCACACACACACAGACAGACACACACTCTCTCTCTCTCTCTCTCTCTCTCTCTCTCTCTCACACACACACACACACACACACACACACACGACTGTTAGTCTTATTCTCAGATTTTTCCATTTCAAGTTAATCTTTTGCAGACACAGTGAAAAGAGTAAATTGCATGCACATGCAGGAGCTTGGCTGTTCACATCAGACGTGTCTGTGTCAGCGCTAGTTATACTCTCTCTCCCTCTCTTGCTCTCCCTGTCTGTCTCTCTGTCTGTCTCTTTCCCTCTACCTCTCTCTCCTGTGTGCTGTGTGTGTGATAAATGTGGAATCAGCTGCAGTGTGCCGATTCATTTTGAAAGAGCAACAGTCAGTAGGGAAAGTCAAACACGTGGCTGAACAGTGGCAGCCAACGCACGGCTGACGTTTTTAGTTGGCTGACCAATCGTGTCTTTGATCACTCAGTCAGTCAGTCACTCAGCAGAACACTTGTCTCTAGGGCTGGTAACCCTGGATCCAGCCAAAAAAAAAAAAAAGTATGGAACAGCGCTTTTAATAAAAATTTCATTTTCACCAGTCCTGGAAAAAATAATAATAATGGAAATAACAAAAAAAGTATTCTCAAAAATACACACTACATACTGTAAGTTCATTCCCCCAGAGCAGTTCAAGATGTAGAAAATTGCATCAGTGATTTCTTGTTCTCTTGGTCAGAGGTGGTACTATATTTTGAATAATGATCATATTGGTCATGTTATCTGAATGTAAAATAATAATAATGATAAAAAAAAAAAAAACTATATTATATGCCCTATCAAGACTTACATTGCCCCTGGCAAAGAGATATTGCTTGTGTGTGTGTGTTTGTGTGCCTGTGCTTATTTGTGTGTGGATGAATGTGTGTATGTGTTTGTGTGAGACAGAAAGAAAGAGACTGTGTGTCAGAGAGACAGGCAAACAAAGGCAGACTGATAGGCAAAGAGAGACAAGAAGACAGAGAATGGAAAAGAGCAGCACCAAAGTAATTTCGATTGCAACATAATGCCCTTGGACATGGAAACTGAGCGAGCAACAACATCACACCTTGATTAAATATCATCTTGAAGTGAGACTATATGGATGTAGGGGTCAACTAAAAACAGATTTGCATTTTAAGAAGGACGTTCCCAAATCAGTCTATAAAAACATGGGGAAAGACGTCTATATTTAATCTGGCAGTTCCTGCATGATTGGACTTTTTGCTCATCTCCTACATTCACTTACTGCTTCACTTCACTGTGAATCCATCAAACTTTCCAGTGCTTTGCTGTTGTTCCTTTTGCTCAGTTGTTTATCCTATGGTGCTTTCCCTTGGCGGATGGATGCTCCGAGTTCAGAGTTGGAGCTCCCCACCTCTGTTCTGAATGGGCTCCATTGCAACTGACATTCTTTCAAAATGTAAATGTTTATAGCCATAAGTGTGTGGTTTTAAAAGAACAGGCAGTGAATAAACCTGAGAGTTATGTCAAAATCGCTTTTATAGTCAAACAGAGTCAGAGTAATCATTAATGGGATGGAAATTGTACAGAGAATGTGCTAAAAGGTCAGTTCATTGGAATTAGTAGATCAAGCAATTAGTGGATGAAGAGCTGTGAGTTGCCAGTAGCAGTGGCCATTTTAATGGGTGCAAGTTGATTTTACATGCCTCTGCCTTTTTGGTAATGTGGTGGCGTGCCATGACATCGCTTATACTGACATGGACTAGAGAGGAGTGTCAATAATAATTAGTGTACCTCCATCTACCCAGTACACATCTTGCACTGGCCCAGAAGTATTTTCATGGTCTAAGTGGGAGAGGGTGCATTTACACAGACCAAATGTGTTTCACTTTTATCATTATCTTCCAAAATAGCCAAAAACTGTCAATGTGTATCATTATACAGAGAAAACACTGTGTCTTCAGAAATATGAGTTGAGCTTTAAAAGGCAAACTGTCTGCCCTTGGCAGAATTCACACCCTTTGACTCTGCACCTCCCAGACAAGCGCATCAGTTTCCTCTTGGGAGTTTTTTTTTTTTTTTTTTTTTTTAAATGCAACCATTCTGGACTCTCGTTGTCAGCTACAAACCATGTTGTTTTTGTCACCGCAGTACTGTTTAGCAGAGATAAGTATTCAAATTACAATGAACCAGGTTATTATTAATGATGCCTTCTACTAATTTGCTGATTATTATTTTTTCCTTCTAGACTTGATATTTAGCCTAAGTTTATGTTTTTATATCAGTGTTGTAACATATATAAAGGACATCTAAACGTAAAACACGTGGAAAAAAAACTTTTTACAGTTTACATTTATGAATATAATCTGGAACGCTATAAAGTGTTCCTGAAGAAAGAATGTCTCAATAGCAACATGTGTCAACATGAGCTGCTTTCACATCTGTATCAGTGCTATCTGTGAACCCTGTAGAGGGCCACACACACATACACAGATTAGATGATAACAGGATGAGACAGAGAAAGGACAAAATAGAAGTGTGAGATGGAATGATGGAAGATTTTCATGGTAGGAGAGGAACAGAAAGATAAAGGGACAAGAGACAGAGAGAGAAACAAACAATGTTGACTGTAGACAGGGGAGAATGATACAGTGTCCAGATAGCTGTGTGTTAGTGTGTGTCTGTGTGTTTATGTTGCACTATGTTTATCTCTACTTGTGCAGTCTACAATTCCCTGCATAACATAAAATAGATAGAATAGAATAGAATAGAATAGAATAGAATAGAATAGAATAGAATAGAATAGCTGACCTCAGATCTTGCACATCTTTGGGGGCACAGCTGAGCTGTGTCCTCACCACACCCACTGAGGGTTTGACTGCATGACCTTTGTCACATGCCATCCTGTATCTATCTCCCTTCGCTGCTGCCTTGCTCTTCTGGGTGCTGTCTAATGAATCACAGAAGACGCAAAACATAATCTTCCAAGAAAAAAAAAAAAAAAAAAATAGCCACAATAATCCTTAGAAAAGACTCTTCCAGAACTGTGAGCATCACACAATATAACGTGACATGACAGAGCAGAAAGAAAGAGAATAGAATAGACAGTAGAATAGACTAGAATAGCGCAGAGCAGAACAGAACAGAACAAAGCAGAACTCAGAGGAGCTGGATGAAGGATGAAATCAGGGGGTGTCATCCAGTTTGTTTGTTGTAAATTTGTAAAGCCCTTTGAGACTGTAAACAATGATACTGGGCTTTAAAAATCTTTGAATGAGCTTGAGCTTGAATAGAATCGAGCACAGTAGAAGAGAACAGAACAAAACAGAACTGAGTAGAATGCAAGACCAGAGCAGAATCAGAGGGCGAGTGTGCTGACCCCTGTCCCAGTGCGTCCTCCTGGAGTTCTCTGCGGTCTCACACTGCAGCACTCTGCAGGGCGTCCCAGCGGGCTTACCGAGTTTCCACTGCACTGGCCCTCCATAGGCTGTATCGATAACCTGATCCCCATCACCCCATCACCCCAGCTCTCTCCTCCCCCCATCCCTCCATCTTTACATACCCTCTCTTTGCTACACACATGGATTTCTATCTGTTCTGTCCCCAAACTGCACCAAGTTCTCTCATTGGCAAGGTGCCTCCAGATGCACTTAAGGGACATTTGCTCTTGTCTTTCTTTCTTTCTTTCTTTCTTTCTTTCTTTCTTTCTTTCTTTCTTTCTTTCTTTCTTTCTTTCTGTCTAAATTAGAGACCCAAGTTTGAGTCCTTGGGATCAAAATAAGTCCATCAAATTGGCCCAGAACAGCTCACATGAAAATTTGCCTCATTTGACTTCTTCAGATGAGGTGGTTCGTTTAGAGCAGAGGGTTTTCTATTTTTGGTAGCATGTAATAATGTTTTCATGCATGTATTTTTGATGATTGGCTACTTCAAGTCTCTCATTTACATCTATACAAGTCTGCTCAATCAGCTGCATGGAGAAAGGACTGTTACATTTTTTTTTTTTTTTTTTAGCTCCAGCCATTTGGCAGTCATCAAACAAATATGTTGGGAACTTGTGGGATTTTTCAAAAGCTATTCATCCTCAACATCTTTGTGGAAATGTCCACTGAAGATAGCTTAATATCTCCAAAGTACAGAGGAATAGCAGATATCTGTTGAAAGGTAGTATTTTTTATTATATAGCAGCAGTGATGGAAAAAGTTCCCAAAATTGATTACTTAAATAAGAGTAGGAATACCATAACAGAGGAACACTCATGTAGAAGTCCTTATTTTGCATTTTGCATGTAAAACCTTAATCTGCATTCAAGGTAACAAGGTAACCAGTAACTATAGCCATCAGACAAATATGGTTTAGTAAAAAACTATGGCATTTGAATGCAGTTTCTGAAAGGAAACGGAAGAACGCAAGTAACGTTCCAGTACCTCTTGTAGCCTACAGTGGTTATTTTACAGCTCTGTGTAATTAGTAATATCATGGAACAATATACTGATGTTTCTCAGTGACAGCCCATGCAGTTATGAGTTCATCTAATTAGTTAAGAAAAGGTTTCATAAAACAAAGTATGGAATTTTCTCAACCCATGTCATGCTACATTTGTTGTTAAAACATAAAAAAAAAATAAAATAAAATAATAACACATATTGTTGCTGACAGCAACAATATGTGTTATTATTCATGTATATTTTTAGTCAAAGCATTAACCACTAATAAGCAAAATGCAGTATCTGGTTTTACATAAATTCCTGGAATAATTTCTTAAGTGCTAGTAGAGCTGTTTTCATGTCACAGTGGAACAAAAGTCTTCACCTGTCAGTGTATCCATGAATTCACTTCATGAAGAAGAATATACAAAAAAAAAAAAACAAGTGAACCATGTCTCATTTCTTCCAACCAATAATTTCTCCGTGAAGCTTGAATCTGCCTCCAGGTGTGGGCAGACGCAGAAGATGTCTGAGCCCTCTGACTGCCTTGTTAGTATTTATGGATGCGATTCAAGTCACGATGAATGCCCGGATAATGCGTGCAGTAATTGGCCTTCAGAGAAACAAAACACTTAACAAACTAGTTGAGAAAACATTTTTAAAGTGTTTAATGACAAGCGTGCAAAGAACACAGGCTTTAAAAACATTAAGCTGTTTTATTTTTCTAATCAGGTAAGCTGTTACAGAGCATCACGGCAATTTTTATTATCTGTGCCTGCTTTTGAGCTTTGGGAGCGAGTTGCTTGTGCCCCACATATTGATGGGTCTCTCTAAGCTTATAGGAATATCATGTATGAGTGCTGATTTTTTGCTTTTTGAGTCTTGGTGTATTAGCAGGGAAGATTGTTTTTTTTTTGTTTATTTTGTTTTATTTATTTATTTACAGTAATGTGTGGACAGTTTTGCAGTCCAGCAAAAGTCCCTGCTTTTACAAATTGAGATCATGGAGACTTTTTCATATTTTTTCCGCATTCTCTCTCTCTCTCTCTCTCTCTCTCTCTCTCTCTCTCTCTCTCTCTCTCTCTCTTTCTCTGTCTCTCTCTCAACACCTTTCTCTGAAGGAGGATCCAATTTAGCCATGTGAGGCCTGACCAATAAATGGCTGCTTTACAGAGAATGACTCTGATTGTGGATTTATCCAATCCTTTATCAAGACTGATTGTTTACCTTCGCCCGGGTTAGATTGGATTGAAAAGGGGGCTCTCACCCTGATCCATACAGAGGAGAGAGAAATCTAATCATTTCTCTCTATTTGTCTGTCTTAGTCGTTGTCTCTCTTTCTTCCTCTTTTAGTTTCAACCTCAACTTCTTCCTGTCTCTCTCTTTCTCTCATTTTACCTCCTCCTGTTTGTCCTTCTCATTCGTTTTTGCGATGCTTCTCCACATGGCTCTTGCGTCGCCATTCTTCTTCACTTTTCTCTGTTTTTTGTCCTCCGTCCTGGCTTTATTCCGTTTCTCTACTTGTTATTTCTTTTTTCCCTGTTTCTGTCTACCTCCTCTAATCTCCCCCTTCCCTTTATGTTGCCCTCTCTATCTCTCCTTGGTTTTCTCTCTCCTCTCTCTATCTTCTCCACACTTCAGAGTAACACCAAAGAGCCATACATCAAGTCAGAAACACTTAGTTCACCTATAGGAATGGTTTGTTTTGGGGGATTTGGTCGATTTTGTGTACAGGTTTGTGTGTCTGTGAGTGTGTTTGCAGCAGAAACAAACAAAACAGATGGTTCAAACAGAGACGTTTTTCTCCCTTTCATGAAAAATATGCCTTTAGATTATTTCAAGGAATGAGCAGGCTGATGCATTATAGTTCCCATAACAACCTCAGAAAATCGCAGAGTTGCAGCTCAGCAGGCAACAGGCTGAGGGACGCAATGCAATTATTTCCTCTCATTTTGTCCTTTATCAAGCTCTGTCTCACCCTCCCTCATTACATCTTTCTCTATAAAAATGTAAAAATACTACGTAAAGAAAGAAAGAAAGGGAGAAAAGTAAAAAAAAAAAGGTCACCTCGACAGTGCTTGTTAACAGCACTCAAGTTAACAGTGAGGACAACAGGGCTTTTAGTTAACAAAGCACTGGAGTGTGGCCCACACACAACATTCACATTTCTTCTTGGACACACACACAGACACACACACAGACCTTCAAGAACACAATAGGAGGGTAAATGGTTTTTCTGAAAGTGATTCCTACCTTCTTATTATTTATTCATGGGTCTGCTGGTCAGTACAACCTTGAGACCGATGAATGTGGGTATAGGTATACCTGCACATGCGCATGCATGTGTGTGTGTGCGTGTGTGTGTGTGTGTGTGTGTGTGTGTGTGTGCGTGTGTGTGCGTGTGTGTGCGTGTGTACAATGAATTGTGTAGGAGAGGACAGGAGAGTGTGAGAAAAAGGAGAGTGAGCATAGAGAGGACCAGAGTGGAGAGAAGTGGAGAGGTGGAGGAATGGAAGAAGTGGAAGGAGGGAGGGGTGGAAGGAGGGAGGGTTGCGGTGTGGAATATGGGTTTGGATTTCTGTCCTTGAGGGGCGAGCGGAGGGCGATCGATAGCGGGGCTGAAAGCAAGGCCGATCGGGTGACAGCGCGAGGCTGCGCAGGCACTCAGCAGGAACAGGACCTAGACGCAAACAAGGTCACCACCTGACCCCTACAACTGGATGGAGAGAGAGGTGAGGAGAAACAGGAGGAAGATGGAGAAGGATGAGAGAAGAAATGAAGAGTAGGGGTGGAAGGTGGAGGAAGGAGAGCTAGATGGGCAGACGTGAAAGAGGAACAGGGTTTGGCACTGGGCTTGCGACTAAACTTTTTTGTTAATTCACAAAAGTTTCAAAGAGGAGAGTAAAAGGATGGAGGAGCAGTTGGGAAGATACAGACAGAGGGGCAAAATGACAAAGGAGAACAGACAGAAATGGGTATATCGTGATGGGGTAAAATGAGCAATGAGTAAGGAAGTAACTGAGAGGTACAGGTTACGAATCCTCCAACATCCAGTGTTATGTCGACATCAAGTTTTATAATATTTATGGTGAGAGCTGTGCTTTAGAAAGACGTAGACATGGCAGGTGGGAGACAGATAGCGACTTTTGGCTCTCTTTGATGAAACATCTCACTTTTAAAACCTCAAGAGGAAAAAGCCTCAGCACATTTTGAATAAAAGAACCTGCTGCTACACCCACGGCCATATGCTTTCAATGAAGTGTGTGTGTGTGTGTTTGTGTGTGTCAAAAAGAGAATGAAAGTAAAGTAGAGGAGAGAAAAAAACACCAAAAACAACAATGAGAGAAAACAAGAAAACTAGAAAAGAAAAAAAAGAGCAGGGAAAGCAAAGAGGTTAGAGAGGCTATGAAGTTTGAATGCAGACAGTGAAGGTAGCAGACGAGTCCAGTGGTTTGCAGGTAAATTGTTGTCATTTGGTATTTACTTTTTATGTGTCTGTTCAAGACAGGAACATTCTGCCTCATTGGCAAGGAGGCTCTGTAATTAGGCAGCATATTTAGGAACTATAGCCACTTGGGACTGTCTCATTACAGCAAGAAGCATAGGATGCATTCTTGTTAGGTTGCTTGATTTGGTGAAATTTTGAGGAAACATCATGTGTTTTTTTCACCATGTAGGGTACACCAATAACGTACATTGTTATTGGGATAACCATGTAATTCATGTAACCTTTTGGACAAATAAAAACATAAATAAATAAACAGGATAAATCAGGTTAAGATGGTGGCTAGCCTAAGCTGGTTGTCGCTGGGCAGTGCTGGTCTTAACTTTGCAAAGATGATCCTGTGTTGTTTAAGATGGCAAATTTCTGTTGAGTCAGCAAATTCATGCTAGTCAGTCAGCTAAATCCAGTCAGCCTAAAGTGGCATAATCCCATGCTGTTCATCAGCTGAAACCAACAGGACCATTTTAGGCTGGTCCTGTTGTGTTGTTGTTGTTGTTCTTGTGATTTATTTAAATATTTTTGTTTAGGAGCATTCACAAAAGTGGTTGGAAGCTTCCTTGCAAATGAGACAGACCATGTTTTCAAAATGCGCGGGAATAAAAAAAAAATGAATCATGATCAACCAAGAACCTCACCAGGAATTTATTCTGTAAGAGGAAGTTGTTCAGTTAGCGGTAAAAGAACATCTGATACATACCTTTAGGTTTCGGTATTTCCTTGGGTGTTTTGGGGGATTGCTCATTTAATATCTTCCATTTCATTTATGTGAACCTGTTCATCCACCCTTTTGGAGGTAGGCTTGTTCTATTATTGAGCTGGGCACAGTTTCCTTAAAGGAGGCTGAGCAAGCTACAGCATAGCCAGACAGATGAAACCACTGCACAAGTTGTGCTTTTCACATTTTGGCCTGAATGCAGAGGTGCTATGCACTATGCCTCTACCTTCAAGAGGAATAGTTTGGGTAATTCACATTCCATCAGTTATTTAAGCTGTCAAAAATCAGAAATAAATGATCTGTCAGCCTCTTGATGGAGAAATGTTTCAAAGAGAGATATTCAGGTCTGTAGCCTTCATATGTTCAGTTGTATACCTGAGAATTATAGTACCTTCATAGCACTGATGCTGGTATGATTGGGCACAAATGCTGTACAAGGATGTCAGGCAACCTCAAATGTGTGTGTATGTGTGCAGTGTGTGTGTGTGTGTGTGTGTGTGTGTGTGTGTGAGCGCGCACGTGTGTGTGTGTGTGTGGCTGTTGCATCTGTGTCCTTGACTGCTTGAGAGAGTGAGAGAGAGAGAGAGACGCACAGGAGCACAACAAAAGAGGAAAAGAGATCTTGAGGAGACAAAATACACAGTTGCTACATATTGCTGTTGATGACTCTTGGGGTACATCTCTCTGCACTGAACTTCTCCATACCTCGTGTTTGAGTGTCCCTGGAGTGTCTGCTGCCGTGGTAACTCGCACCACTTCTCAGACGAGCCCCTGTCTAAGGCTAAAAATTACAAGGATCAAGTCTAAATGTCTGCGCTCACAAAAACCCACTAAAAAACAGACAGGAAAAAATAGACCTTCTCTCTGCGTAATAGAGAGACAAAGCTGTGATAACCATAATTTTGAATCAGGTAGAGCAGCAGAAAACTAGAACTTGAATGAACTAAGTATTGTTGAGCCTTTTTCTTTACTTCTGTCATCCATCCTTTCCTCCCTCTTTCCTCCTCTTGTTAGTAGGACTGGGTGCCATTTGACAGTTTTTGGTATTCGTGGTTTCGATACCTGTGTGAATGTGTGTGTGTGTGTGTGTGTGTGTGTGTGTGTGTGTGTGTGTGTGTGTGTATTTGTATGTGGGGGTGGATTTTGAAGTTTTTATGAACACAACCTGCAGACAAGATATGTTTACACCAGGGAAACATCTTAGTTTACAGAGACACAGAAAATTATCTTTTCTACATCATCATGAATACATTATGGGAAGGGAGATAATGTCTCGGCAAGTCAAAGTCAAACTATCAGCCATTGTTTTCATTTCTTAGATGGATTTTGTACAATGAGCATTTGTCAGACTCTATGAAAGGCATAGCGGTAACTTGCATAGAGTTGCGTAGAGGGTCTGACTCGGGATGGACTAGAAAATTAAACAAAAATGAACCGTCTGCTTAAATTTTTGCAAGCTTGCTTTTAGCCAGTCACTGTTTACTTCAACATGTATCAGTACTTGGTGCTGACCTTTGTACCCAGCCCTGCTTCTCAGTCTTCTGTCCTTTGCTATTTCTCCCTCCTTGCCACTTTCTATTCCTCCTACCCTCCCTCCCTCCTTCCCTCCCCCCACTCAGGCCGGCTCCTATTTCTCATTTCTCAGCATTCCAGCATCATCGTGCCACTCAGCAGTGATATCATCAGCCCAGAATGTACACACACACACACACACACACACACACACAAAAACAGGAGAGCTCAGATTTCTCCATCCCATGCCATGCTTGTGATAATTAGCCATTGTCTCATTACGACCAACACATCCAACATGGGCAGAGTGTGTAAGGTAGCGGCTGACATCACTGCTGGCGGATCCTGACATGCAGGCTGTCTGCTGTTCTCTCAGGCTCCCCCTCTGTAGGCATCTGTCTCCCTCTGTCAGCAGCCATGTTTCCATCTGACTGTTGAGCAGATTTTATGCCAAAAATGTTTGACTGGTTTTGTCACCCAAAAAAGTGGGAGTTGTGAAATGGTGTGTTTCCATCAGCAGGGTGAAGGCTAATGCGTAGGCTCACATCTACGAGAAAAAATTTCATATTTCAGGAACTGAATTGTTATTATTGATCTATAGTGTTAATTGGTGATATTTTATGCTTCCATCTCAGCTCAAAACAAAGAAGTGCATTTGGCAGTTCACTCTCAGCCACAATGGACACTTTATACATGCATTTCCAGGAGGTTGAGGAGGTTGTGGTGAGCAAATGTTGTACATGTAATATTTTTTGAACTAAAATTGAATTCATTGGGCTCATTGTGCCAAGCATATGTCATTATTTATTCAACAAATGTGTTTCCATCACTTATCATATCATGATTTCTATATTGACCAAATAATTGCTCCACGGTGTCCCAGGGGCTCAGCTGGTCAGGAAAGAATATCCCTGGGTTTACATCTGGTTCAGGAGCTTTGCCATTTTATCCCTTTGTCTCTCAAAGTCTGTTATGTCTTGCCCCACGGTCTTTTAAATAACTGCCAAAACAAAACAAAAACGAAAATAATTTAATAAGAAAACAATAAGAATGTTTTAAACTTTCACGTATTTATTTATTTTAAAAAGTCAAGGCATAAGGATGAATATTCTCCGCTTCCTGCAATTTCGCCATTAGACTTGTCCTCAGATTACAGTGGTAGAAAGAGCATTCATATTGTATGACATGGTTAGAGAGAGGAACGGCGTGTTCAATATCAATGAGTCAGGTTTATTGAACTCTTACTCTGTCATCTCTCTTGGGGGCAGCGAGGTGAACAGGGGCAGTGGTGGCCAGAGGCAGTGCTGTCAGGCTGGTGGCAGCAGACTTTTATTTAAATACAGCACCCATCAAAATTGTTGTGTGTAAGATTTATGTTTCATTAAAGTACTGATGTTTTCTAGTTTGTTCTAATTAGATTACACTACTTTCTTGGAGTAATTCAGTCAAGGACATGAGGCTACTGATGAAAACAGGAAATTTTTTTTGAACAGGAATTTATTAACAAACAGATTAAACAGAATATTTGAGGTATACTTAAACTAACATTGTCACCTAATCCTTCTGCCTCATTTTTCCTCTCAGTCCTCTGTCCACGTTATAATCCTATTTCCTCTCCTCTCCTTCTATTTTCTCTTCCTGTTTTCTACTTCCTGCACTTATGTTTTTAAATCTTCTACATTTCATTTCTCCTTCCTTTCACTCCTTTTTGATTTAAATTTCCCTCCCTTTCTCTTTTTCCCGAACTCCCCTTTACTGCATTTCTCCTCTTAATCCTCTCCTCCTCCCCCACCATCTTCCCTTTAAACTTTTCTCCTCTCATCTATTCCATCCGCTCCTCCCCTCATTCTCTCTTCATTTTTCACACTCCTCCTAGCTCTGCGCCTCTTACACATCTTGTTCCTTCTCCAACCTTTTCTTCCATTTCTCTTGCGTCACTTTTCTTCCTATTGACTCTCCCCTCTTTCTTGGAAACATCTTTCCCCATCAGTCTCTTTCCTTCGTCTCCCTTCTTCCTCGACTGCCCCACATCTGCTGCAATCAATTAGCAAAGTGACACCGATTCAAGCGGTGATGCTCCGAATGATATTTATTACCCACTGCTTGTCTTTTCTCTTTTAATCTGCTTTTTATTCTTTCCCTCTTCTCCCCTACATCATTCCACCCCTCCTTCTCTCCTCCCAGACACTGATAATTAAAATGGGTATTGCCCTACGTTTATTTTAGCCTTACATGTCATCCGTGCCTTGTCGCATAGAGCCGTTTGTTTGAATCATTGTTTGAACTGGAAAGGAGGAGTGATTACTGCTCTTTCATTGTCTGTTCATCTGTTCTGGCTGCTATTATCAAGTGGCTCCATTCTGCTTTTTTCTCACTCTGTCATTTTGTCATCTCCCATTTTTTGCCTGCTTTCTCTTTTCCTCTCCCACCCTTCTCCTTAGACATAGCAACCTTTGTGCTTATGCAACCATGTATGCATGTGTGTGTGAGAGAGTATGTGTGTGTCTGTGCCCATGCCAAGTAGTATTCCCCTATAACAGGATTACCATTTTAAGCCTATTCACGGTAAGTGAGCCAGTTGGATGGATAAAGCACTGTATAGTCGACTCCACTGGCATTACATCAAGAAGTACACTAGAGAAGAGGGGTAAGAAAAAACGGTTGCTTTTTTTTTTAAGAAAAAGAAGAGCAGGCAGGCCTAGCAAGCGTATAGTAAGTTACTAAGAGGGAAATATAAAGGATTCACAACTGGTAACAACCCAGGAAGCAGTGCTGGTCCTGAGGGGGAAGAGCCTTTCAAGCTAAACATCGCTTACAATGATGTCAAACAAGGGAGGATTTGATAATTTATCACGGTAGTGCAGTAACATTGTGCTCACAGCTTTTGCTTTGTGCCTAATTTGACTTGAAATTCCACTGAATGTATGAAGTGACAGTTGGTATCCATTAATAGGAGAGGTGGTGTAGCCAAATCATACCAACAAACATGACCAGCTCTAGATTTTGGAAAGCAGCGGCTCCAATAAAGTAAGGAGGTAAATAGGCCAAATAAATAAATAAATAAAGTAAAATGATGCATCACAGTGTCTTTTGGATACCACTATTGCTTCACATTAAAAGAAGGTCCTGGCGTTGAATCTCAGCCCTGCTCATTTCTGTACAGTTTTTTTTTGTAACGCTTTCATGGGGGTTTCTTCACACAGACATACAGGACAAGAGGAGCTTAACTTCTCACAGATGTGAATGAATGACTGTGATTGCCCATGTTCTTGAGCAGGAATAAACAGATAAAGGCAATGAGTGAACAAACAAAATGATGAAATGATTAACTGGACTTCAAATCATTAGCTGCATCAAAGTAGCACAAGATCACTTTTAACTATCTTGGCGATAGTTACAGTGAATATTGGCAGCACTTTAGAGATGTGGAAAAACAGCCATACAGTTTTTTTTTTTCTGTTTATTTATTTTTTTATTTTTCTAGGTGAAATGCTAATTCAGGATTAAGGGGTCTCAGGCATTTTTGTATTGACTGTTGACAGTTTCCAGTTTAGACAGCAGAGCAGAGGGGTCAGACAGCCATCGAACCCTGTCTATTGGATCCTTTCGCAATGTGTCACACTGAGGAGAGGAGAAGTGAGAGGCTGGGAAGAGACAGATCAGGAGGGGGAGATAAAAAGATGTGTGTGTGTGTGTGTGTGTATGTGGGGGGGGGTATACAGATGTGCAGAGAGACACAAAGACAGGAAGAATAGAAGAGGGAGGCAGAAAGAGAGTTGGAGAGAGAGATGAGAGGGGAGGTGAGAGGATGAGGCAGTCACAAGCACACACCCACACCCACACACACACGCGCACACACACATAAAAGAGAGAAAGAAAGAGAGAATTTGAATTTAAGTTACTTTTATTTACAAAAGCTGAAAATAAAAATCTTCTCTTAATTGATGGAGCCACTCCTAAGAGACGTCATAAAAAGGTGCAGTGGGGTTCCCTCGGTGAACAGACTGGACAGTCCTCCTCTGTGGTTGGATCCAGGTGTGCCAGCCACCTAGTTGTACCTATGCCCCATGCACAATTCTTGACTATAGGTCATCCATCCCTTTGTCATCAGGGGACTTGTACAGGGATCGTCAGCAGTCTTATGTGGAATATTCTGGGCTACAAAAAAAAAAAAAAAAAAATCCCTTAGTCCACCTCAAAATGTGACACTTTAATGCAGGTGTAGTATAACTTTCTCCCCTGCCATCTCAAACTCCCACAACTCTGGGGGTCTGAAAGACAGAAAGCACCCTCCCTCCTCCTGCCTTGGCCCTGTTCACACTTGGAATAAACATCTATGTCGGGTGATCCGATCACAAGAAGACAGCTGAGACAGATTTCTGTTCACACCTGGCATTATCATGCGTCTCATGTTGCCACTTGTGATTGGATTTGTGATTGACCTCACATCCGTCAGAATTGCTTTTTCTGCTTTCTTATTTGATTCCCCTGTAACTCACACCAACTCCCTCCTGTCCTTTCTTCCTCCTCACATCTGTATTCCATGTTGTTACTATATTCCAAATATTCCCTACCTGATTCTATTCCCTATCTCTGGCCTATTAATGAAACATTTGTGCTCAGTCTCTTTATTTTTTTATTTACCCTATGAAGACACTGCCATATCACTGCAAAAACAAACTTCAATTGAATTTCATGCCGACAGTCCACTCTATTAAATGCTCCTTCCTTCTACAAAAGTGATTAGGCAGTCTTCCGATGTTGTCAGGGAAGTATCGGGATGCATTAGCATTCACACTACAAATGTGATGTGCCGAGTGCGTACATGACCAACTGTGAGGATGGCTTGAGCGATCCTCGTTCACACCTGTATTTAGAGCTGTCCACTTATCATCAGATCCCCTAATATGAATTTATAATAATGAATTTTAAAGCCTAGTATAAATTGATTCAGCAAAAGGGGGGGAAATATACTCACATCCAACTGATGAGGCAGAGAACCCTCAAGGTGGTTTGGGCAGGGTCACACAGACCCTTTCCACCAACATTTCTAGAAGTCTAGAGGACCTGATGTCCTTTTAATAATTATTTTCATCACATGGTCTAACTTGACACAACCACCCTATCACAAGCTGGAGCTCAGGCAGGCAGAGGACAGGATCTTAGCCTTAACAAGGCTCCTCAAACAGCCACATCCCTGGTGTTGTGGCAGGTTACTGGTAGACCTTAAAGGTCTGCCATTACTGCAGGTCTGACTGGTAGAACAGTGTCAGTCCAGTCAGGTTCGCTTCAGGTTGAAGAGGGAGCTGAGCCACATCCTGCCATCTCAGCCCATAGTTTTGAAGCAGCCTCAGTGCTGTCATTATCCTGGAGGGAACGTCTATGAAGCCCTGTCCACCTGTCTGCATTGTTACTGCACAGTACACCCAGTGCTGCCTAGACCAGAGAGAGAGAGACAGAAGAAGATAAGATGTTTAGACAGACAGCAATGAACTAGTGACCTTTCAGCATATTTGACACACATTAACCTTCTGTTCCCCCATCACCTAAGGAAGCACATGCTGACAGTTTCTTTTTAAAGTTAAAGTCTCTCTGCTGAAACAATGTGAGCGAACTGGAGCCTATAGAATCAGAAACACCAAAATGGGACTATTTATGAGCATTTTATGTGTCATTATGTGAGAATTTCCCCCATGGTGGGTAAATACTGTAACTCAAGTTTTTTCCAAAGTCTGACACTGTGGGCTTCCACTTGGATAAAGCTTAGAAAAAGTTTCCACATTAGTGTTGCTCAATTCTTTGATGTCTATGTGATCATGAAGCTATAATTTGATCCCACATGCATTCACCATGAATGCAAATGCATAAAAAGGGCTGACTCTAAAGGCATCTATTAGTTTGTCTGATTCTAAATAGACAGCTAGATAGATAGATACTTTATTCATACTCTTGAGGAAATTCAGGACTTTATTCATCCCATGGGGTAAATTCAGGAAAGCCTCTGCTGTAACACATCTAGCAAATTCCTTTAACGAATTTAACACCTAGCTGCCGTCCTAATTAAATTTACTTAAACTAGGGTGCTACAGCTAATTCTCTGATAAAACACCTAATGTGAGAATTTCATACAGATATATGGGATGGCTTGCTTGAGCTGAATCTCAACAGACTCTTCAATGCAACTTCTTCTGTCAGGTTAAGATTAAACTATGAGAAGTTAGTAATTATCCCAGCCGCAACATCCTGGAAGGCCAGAGGAGCAGCTGCAGCGGGTGCCTCACCTCGCTGCACTGCTGGACTCAACGGTTCAGGAGACCCTTTGTTCCCAGAGCCATCAGGCTTTACAACACCTCAGCCTCTCCCTCTCTCTCCCTCCCTCTCTCTGTCTCTCTCTCTCTCTGTCTCTCTCTCACTCACACACACACACACACACACACACACACACTATTGTGATACGTAGTCTATTCTCTTCCACCACCTGTTATGTTTACATCTTCTCCTCCTTTCTTCTTTTTTCCTGGCCTGCTCTTTACTCCCTCTCCCCTCCCATCACTCTCTCCACCCTGCATAGATTGAAGCATAACTTCCTTCCCCAGAGCGTGTGTCCTCTGTCTGCTTCGATGCCTCTGATCCATAACCAGCATGCATAATCATTGCCTGGTCCCTCTCTCTCTCTCTCTCTCTCTCTCTCTCTCTCTCTCTCTCCCTCTCTCTCTCTCACTCTCTATCTATCTCTCCATCTTTCTCTCCTCTATCTCTTCCTCTCTCTTTCTCTTTCTTTCTGAAAGTCAATACAGCTCAGCTGATTTAAGCCGTAGATGGATGGGGCTGTGTTATGCCAGATGGCATTTGACTTCGCTTTTCTGGTTTGAGCACTGCTTCAAATATGAAGCACATGGCAAATGCATTATAGTGGATGAAATCTCTCAAAATTAATTTTGAAATGAATTCCACTCCATTGTTATGCTGCAGCATTGACATTAAAGCAATAACATATGAAAGGGAGCATTGGAACAGTTACAATTTTTTTGTTGTTGCAGTAGTATCAAACATTAAGCAGATGATACAAGCTTTGACTTTTAATTTATTAATTTTATTTTGGCTCTCTACCAATATAAAATGAATTTACCCTGAAGAAGCAGTAAACCTCTTTGCTCTCTAATGTAAAACCATAAGTGATACCATAAGGACCAAGTTTGTACATTGTAGTTTGAAGCACTCACTGAATGTCTCTTGCAAGGAAAGGGGGAATAGAAGGAAAAGGAGAAAGGGAGGGGAAAGAAGAGAAGGACTTTATGTCACAGCCACAGCATTTCAAATTCCAAGTAATTTATACCCCAAATAGTAAATTCCAAATAGTTTGTAGTTTGTTAATAGGCAAATGAGACATTCTGTTAAATACTGTCATCACTGATAAAAAAAAAAAGCAAAATCAGTTAAATTACCTTTATACAAATATCACTATCTTCTGTGTTTTGTTTTCACACTCTCTTTAGTGAAGAGGGTTTTTCAAGTGCAAGGTGTACATCTTCATCACAGCCTTTGTGGGTGGTTCATTATTATGTTATCCATCCAGAATATATGATGGGTCAATATCAGTGGGTACCACTGATATTGAAGTCAATGAGAATGACATGGAAAATCTATAAACCACTATACTTGTGTCTGGACACAGCAGATATTCATAACAAAACACACCTTACATAATGCAGACTAGTGTTTTTTGTCTGTTGTGTGCATTAGTTGTCCATATTATTGGTCTCAAAACATCTGGGGCCCTATCTTACACCCGGTGCAAAGTGGCACCAAGTGCCATGCAGTTGTCTTTGCTAGTTCCCAACTGTTGCAGTTGTCATTTTCCAGTCCAATGGGACATAGCAAATGCAGTTGTGGACATGCCCTAAATGCACTTGTGTCGTGCACTTTTGATATTTAAAATAGTGTCCCTGGAGTCTCTTCAGCATCTCTTACATTGAGCCCAGTCCACCTCCAACTAACATTATATACATGATGTTAATGTCAACAACAGGTCAATAACAGCCAAAAATAAATTCACATAAACCAATATATCAACTGTGAGCTAGTTAACAGTATAATAAATAACCAATAATTCCAGCATCTGGCTGGGGTGATAGCTCTGGTAAGCTGCATATCGTAGAAACATATTCACCACTTGGCCTAATGCATTTAACAGTGACATAATTTCTGTTCAGGAAAATAAATAAATAAATAAATAGCCTGCAAAAATGCCTCTTTGCTAGTTGACCAACCTTTCCACAAAGTTTTGCAAATCTATTCATAACTTTTTTTAGATACCCTGATAACAAACAAACAGACAAATGGAATAGGGCTAAAACATAAACCCCATCCAACTCTGTTGATGATGGTAATAACAACTGGGGGACATGTTTGGCTATTTCTCATTAGCATTTTTCTTGGCTTATCATGTTCAGTTATCCATTACCACTGATCTGTCATTACTATTATCATGAATGAATTTTCCATTTTCAATGTAAAGTTTGAATCAAATCATTTGGATTTACAGTATTACACAAGGCCGGTCAGTTTGCAGTTGATTATATTCTAAATATAACTGGACTCTGTGTTCTCCTGTTGAAACATGTGCGTCCTCGACAGCATACAGTTCCCCAGCTGAATACAGATCCAGTGAACAAAACCTCCTGCATTTCACGTTATACTAGATCCCAGGGGATCCCAAACCTTCCCTGCACATTTCACTTCTAACCAAATGTAAAAGCTATTATTACAACTGCTACTGACTCAACAAATGCATTTTTATATTGCAGCGTACCTGTACTTGTGTGTGTGTGTGTGTGTGTGTGTGTGTGTGTGTGTGTGTGTGTGTGTGTGTGGTTGGGGAGGCAGGTGGGCGTATGTGTGTTTTTTTTAGGTATGTAAAAAGGGCCTGTGAGCATTTAAAGACGAGATCTGATAATGATTAAGTCTTTGGCTGTCAAAAGAAGGAACGGAAAGAGAAAAGACGGAGGAGAGGAACAACTGTGGCAGGAGAGGGAGAAGGAGACAGAGAAAATAGAAATGAAAAAGACATACAGAACAATCCATAGGGATCTAAGGGGGGAAAAAATGACGATTCCACCCCTCCCCCTCCACTAACTGTAACATCTACGGTGTATCTCACAGCGGACCATGTGAGAACACAGCAGAAGAGACTCCACTGAAGCAAGGCTGCAGGCCCTGATGGTGTCAGCCCCAGGGTGCTCAAAGGCTGTGCCACCCAGCTATGTGGAGTACTTCACTCCCTCTTCAACATGAGCTTGAGTCTTCAGAGCATCCCCGTGGTGTGGAAGACATTCAGCCTTATTCCTGTGTATAAAGCACTGCATCCCAGTGGCTCTGAGGACTACATACTGGTAGTACTGACCTCCCACATTGTGAAGACCCTGGAGAGACTTAACATAGAGCATCTCTGGCCCATGGTCAAGCCACTCTTGGACCCCCTCCAGTTTTCCTGCCAGCCCCGACTTGGAGTTGAAACTGGCAAGCACTGTGAGGGTCATCTTTTTGACTTCTCCAGTGCAACACCATGCAGCCAGCACTACTTGCTGAGAAGCTGACGGCAATGCAGGCAGATGCCCATGCTAGTGCCCTGGATTGTTGACTACCTGACTGGAAGACCACAGTATGTGCACTTGCAATGCTGTATGTTGAAGAGAGTGGTTAGCAACACTGGGGCCCTGCAGGGGCACAGTCCTGTCTCCCTTCCTCTTCACCCTCTACACACATCTGGGCTAAGAACACTGAAGCCCTCTACAAGATGGTCAGCTGTCTCTGCTTTCTGAGGAGGCTGAGGTCCTTCAGCATCTGCCAGCCAATGCTGAGGACATTTTATGAGTCTGTGGTGGCCAGCGCTCTCCTGTTTGCCGTGGTGTGCTGGAGCAGTAGGGCAGCGGACGCCAGCAGACTCAACAAACTGATCCACAAGGCTGGTGACGTTATGGGGTGGAGCTGGACTCTCTGGTGGTGGTGTCAGAGAGGAGGATGCTGTCCAAAACTGGTTAGGGTTAGGGTCTTGGACAATGTCTCCTACACACAGGAGTACATGCAGTGGAAGACTGATCCCACCGAGATGCACCAGAAAGCGTCACAGGAAGTCATTCCTTCCTGTGGCCATCACACTGTTCAAACAGTTAATTTAACCTTCATTCAGTTCATTTAATTTAACTGTGTAATAATTTATTCCTGTAGGACATGACAACATATTCAACAGTGCAATATCCCTGTGTATATAAGGTGCATATAGATATACTTTTTTATATATGCTCAATTTCTTATTTCTGTATTTATTGTTGTAATGTTTTGTAGGATTAATGCACATATTGAGATTTAATACACATAATGCCCATACTCTTGATACAACTTATATATTTATGCTCATATTTTGTGTTTCTTTCCATTTCTTATAATTTAATTCTCTCCTTGACAATTTGAACAACTGCCACTGACCCAATTTCCCCTCGGGGATCCATAAAGAATTTGTGATTCTGATTCTGCATCACACATCTGTTGAAGGGAAAAACAGTGAGGTGGTGAGCAGGGGTGCACTGGTTTGAGAAGTGGGGGTTACAAAATAAAAGAGGGAATCAGGGGGTCCTCCCTCTAACATTTTCAACATTTTTGACATTCTCCATGACATGAAGGCAAAGGATTATGACTATGTTGACCAACATGATTAATTCAATATGATGAAAATAAATAAATGAATAAATAAAATCAGATAAATTCTTTATGTTGAAATGAAAACCCCATTATTTAAAATTTAAGACAATGTATTTACTTGTAAGGCTTAATATTTGTAAAACTGAATATAAGACATTTCAATGTTTTTTTAAGGATACCGTGCTTACAATAATGTACACCATTGGAAATAAAAGTATCTGTTTTTTTGCACCACCAGTGTTTGTGGGTGGGACCTCAAAATGTGTGATCAAGAATCTCCCAGGTTCAGTAACTTCCAGCAATAAAAAAGTGCATCATCATACCTGCAGCAGAGCAGCAGGAAGTAGATGATTGGTGTAACTGTTGCAACAGCGACACTTCGCTGTCAAGGATTTAGGATCGACTACTTTGCCTTTCTCTGGCATTTTGTCGTGTTTGTATTGAGCAGCATGATTGTGCTGCCCCATTTTTGAATTTATTTCAGCGAGTAACTCCTTCACCGCTCATATCAAAGCAGAGGTGTGAGCGTTTGGGCGGAGACCATTTATGTTATTTTGGTGGGTCACTTGAAACTGTCAAAATAGGGACCTGTCAAAATGGGGCACAAAATGGGACTTTTGAAAGTCCCAGGTGTTTCCTATGCCCCAGGGTGTGAGAGAGAGAGAGGGGTCAGAGAAGAAGTGTGAAGTTGGTGATTTTTAGCTGCCAGTGTCACAGAGAGATAAAGGCTCCTCTGCTCCCATGTTGTCATCTACATTGCACACGATTTCTCCTTTTTTGCAATATCACCTCTCTCTCTGTTGTATTTCATCGGCTTCCCTGGTGTAGCAATTCCCAACGTGATGCATTTTTTTGCCCCTTCACACAGTTGCCAGCAATACTGAACACATCATTCCCTCTCATTCTCTCTCTCACTCACTATCTCATGAAAACTATATCTCACTCGTAAACACTACCTTTTTTCTCTCTTACAGACATCCTCTCGCTGCCTATTTTTCTTCTAACTTCTCTTTCTTTCTCTCATATACACAGTTGCTCTGTATCACCCAGCTCCTTTCTTTCCTTCTTTTTCACACGCACTTTTTTGCTCACTCTGTCTTTCACTTTTGGTCTCTTGACTTAACTCTGTTATTTTATCCCCCGTGTATTTTACAAGATCTCCTTCTCTAATAATCATCTCAGTAGTATTACTGTAAGCCCACATGCCGCTTCCATCCCCATTGATTCTCTGTAATATATTGAGTGCCATACAATATCCGGATTTTATGCTCAAGCGGTCCTATTTCACACAGCAGTGAACATGTATGGACATACACTCTCTCTGTCTCTCTTTCTCACTTTCTCACTCTCTCTCACACACACTCACACTCACACACACACACACACACACACACGCACACAGACAAAAACAAAAAATGAAAACACTCATGTCTGCACACATACATGATTGTTAATACTTTATGAAGAGGGATAGGTTACTGTACATTACCTTTTCCATCATTCTAAGCCAACCGCTATAGTTACCCTTTTGTTATCACAAGGCTAGACAATATATTAATATATTATAATATTTGACAGGCTATTGTGATACAAGACTAAATATACCCTTGGATATCAGAATATTGTGACATGAATCAGAATCAGAAATACTTTATTGATCCTCGAGGGGAAATTGGGTGTGAGCGTGGCATGAGTGTTGTCTTTTTTCTCCTGGCTTTAAAAGGACAGGATTTTCTAAACCTAGTAGACTATGTGCTTGGTTAACAAATCCACATTTATAAGCCAAAACTCACCCCTATAACATCATCACAATATCAATATTGAGGTACACAGTCAAAGATATTGTGATATGTGATTTTTGTCCCTAATAGCCAAATTTCTTCTGGTTGGTACAGAACAAACACTTTCACTTTTGTGTTGTTGCCACAATGCCAAGAATGGTCTTTTGCTGTTTCTAACGGAAAAACATCCTAGATATTGACCAGTATTTCCCCCATAAAGACTTAAATTGCCTTGTGTTTGACATACCCAGCAGTTGAGACTGGATTATAAAGTGCCAAGGGATGAAAAACAATGTAGATGCACTGAGTGATGTCATCTCTGAAATTGGTAATGCTACTATTCATGTTAAAATAGCTCTTTAACGAAACTTTGAGAACAGAGACTATTGCAACTGCCGAGAAAAGTCTCTCATGACTCCAAAACACTTCGGTGAGTAACTTCACTATATTAAAGCCAGTCACTGAAGTACAGACAGTGAGACAGCCACAAGTTTGTCAGTGGGATTTTACATTGTCCCTGACAGGGTGTTAGTGGGGCCAGGCTAACAGTGAGATAGCCACAGAAACTAACACCCTGGAACAGAGCCAGAGAAAACCAAATGCCCTTAATTCAGAGGACTCTCCCCCTGTTTTAATCCTTGAATAGAAAAACATAAAAGCAGAGAGACACACTCTTCATGCTGACTTTCACTCTCTGTTTTCTATCTTTCACAGATACCCAAAAACACACACTGCCACACCCACACATAAATACAAAGTCGAGGCACTAACCATGGAGACACAGGCGTTGGTTCATTGCTCACCTTGGCTGGTTTGATCAATGGCATTCTGCCCTCTCCAAATCCCTCCCACAAACAGAGCTGAATAAACAGGCAGTGAGCGTGTACACAGGCCCCGCTAATCCGCTAATCCATAACCTGCTTTCTAACCAGCACACAACACATACACATGCACACACGCACACACACACGGGAGCACAACATGCATATACATAGATACTCACAGGAGTACCCAGGTACATAAACAGGCGAGTGCTTATGCCAGCAGGGGCACACACTTGTTCACACAAACATTTACATGCGCTCGCTCACAGTATCAGTGACTTCGGCCCATTATCCTCTTTGACCTCCTCCTCACCAGGATGTCGTTGATAGTCTTGTTGAGGTTGATAACAGACAGAAGGGTTAATAGGGATTAATGGACTGTACACACACAGTTGCACAAACATGCACACACACACACACACACACACACATATGCAAGCACATATACACACACAGAGAACCAAGAATAACACTCCAGTGTTGATGGGTTTACAGGCTTCCGTGCATCTCTGAAGAGCGAATGTTTGTGCATTTGATTAATCGAGTGAAAGTATCACGTAGCTGACTGCCTCGCAGCGCCTGCATGGCTTGATGGGATAATTGAAGCGTGAAAAAGCCATATAGAGTTTGTCAAGACATCTTAATGGTCTGGGTCTAGCGTTGTGGACACCATGCCTACAATGCTTAGTATCATTGTCTCTGTGGCACAGCGAGAGATTTTATCAACAGTATAAAAAGGCAGATAATTATATTTATCATCTTGATCAGTTTATTTGGATTATGCAGCCATTCCAGTACTTTGCTCATTTCCTTTCAGATGGAACTAAGACAGATTCTCTCTTTCCGATCGTTCAGTTTCCTTTATTTAGCTGTGTTTGCATTTCCACAGTTCAGACCCTGTGTCACCAATCCATGTTTCATTTAGGCACACGCACATTTAATACAACTTTTTCTTAGGCTCAAGCTGACATGAAAGACTATTGTGTAGACACGTTCAACAACATTAAAGCAATTTAACAAACTAGGGTATTACCCACTTGACTGTTAAGATTAGGGCATGTGTGGCAGCATAAAAGCTGGTATATTCCTTTTAAAAATTGTGTGAGTCTGTCTGCTTACATATGGAAGTGTGTTTGGGTTATGGGGAGGGTTAGTGTACATGTTTATTCTGAGTTCCTGTAAGTGTTTTGCTTCTACAACATTTTTTTAAGGGAGACACTTTATCAAAGAAGATCAAAATTCAAAACCTCCATCTTTCTGTGTCTCTCTGTTGCTCTGTCAGCTTTTTTTTCTGTTACCCTCTTTTACTGACTCACTTCAGTTCACGTTGCTTTCATCGATGGCATATTTCTTAAATTCAGCATTTTCTCTCTGTCTCCCCTCCCACCTCCCGATCTGTTTAGGTACGATGGACGAAGACGGCGGGCAGTGCATCGGACAAGTTCCAGGAAACATCCATTTACAACGAGACGCTGCGTATCGAGGGCATCCAGAGGGTGCAGGGGGGTCGCTACTACTGCAAGGCCGACAACGGGGTGGGGGTGGCTGCCATCAAGTCCATCCGCGTAGATGTGCAGTGTAAGTGGGCAGGGAGAAAAAGAAATAAAAAAAAAAACTCCTTCCACTTGTAGACCACAGCTATCGCTATTAGCCATACCCACTGTCAAAAGATAGATAGATAGAGAGAGAGAGAGAGAAAGAGAGAGAGAAAGAAATTGTAGGAGGAAAGATGAATCATGGATGATGAAATTTCAAGTGGGAATGGCTTCCAGGAGTATCTGATGATATAGGATGGAAACTGTGAAAAGGATGTTTGGGGGATTAGAGCAAAGGATGATAGTAGAAATGGAAATGTAGCACAAAGGGATGGGTTTAAAAAAAATAAAAGAGGGGTCACCATTTCAAAAACTAAATTTTATCTCACTTGCAATTAAATGGTATTCTTGGTTCTCTGTGTTTGTACTCTATAGGGCTGTCCTCCATTACTATTTTCTTTTGTCAATCAAATCCCTAATCAACTAACCACAATTTTGCCCAGAAACATTGAGAAATCTTGCTTACTCTATGAATGGTGTCTTCGAAGGCAAGGGATCTCAGGAAAAGTCTGAGGCACTATGATGTTAAGTTTAAGTCCTTGTAACTGAATGTGAGTTGAAATACATCGGTCCCTAGTCTGAAAAAAGGACTTTAACTTCACATCAGAGTGCCTTGGACTTGTCATGAAATCCCTTGCCTCCAAAGACATCATTCATAGGGGGAGCACGCTTTCTCAGCTTTTCTGTACATTTTATCTCTGCCTTGTCCTGAGGAGCACCTGATCCATTTTATATCCTGGTTCAACAACACAGAGCCACTACAGCACTCTCTCATTTTGTAACTACACTCTTGGTTGACCAAGACCCTCTTGGCTGATTAATTAAATGGTCAGCTGAAGGGGGACAGCCCTAGTACTCTGCCCGTGAGGCTAACTGGGAAGTAAAACCTATTTGGTCAGATACTCCTGGGAGAAAAAGTGAAGTCTGTGGTAACTAATGAGAGTTTTGTTGATAAGAGTTAGTCCAGGTGGTACGGGCTCCCTAGCCCACTGTTTCTCAATCAACCCCCCTGAGTCTGGAATACTTATGCAAAGCGAACAACCAGGAGCCAGTATAAGGAAGCTGAGTTGTCCTGATTTTTGACATTCTTCACCCTTTATGTCCAGCTCCATCGTGTAAACTGACTGAACGCTGGAAACAACTGTCTGTATTTAAATTACCTTATTCACACATTATGACGGTATTAAGTACTATTACAAGGCTCTCTTACCTTTTCTGGGCACCAGTAATTACTTGACACCAGCAAATTTCCTGGGTGAAAACCTTTGTACCTTTGTTTCATTCCCCTAAATAACAGTTTCTTGCAGATGCCAAACATTTTAAAAATCTGCTGCATTCAAGCTGCTTGTTAGTGACCGTGGAGCAGGGCTATTCAAATATAGTAAAGTGTGAAGTGCAACACTGTTATGTTGCATAATTCAACTTTATTATCATACTTGTGCAGCCACAGCGACAAATTGCTTAAATAGCCTGAATAAGTTGAGAGAGGATGCAGTATGGTGACATCGCTTCATGCTCCATTGCAAAGTTATTAAAACTTCTTCCATAAAAGGTGCTATTTGGAATTAATGGTAGTGGTTGGTTCAACAAGTGCAGCACAGTATTTAATTTGCAAAATATAAATAATCAAATAAATAACAATAAAAAATAATGCCACTATTTTTTTATGGCTGCCCTGCATGATGTTGTTCATCCGAAGAACATTCATTCACTGAATTCACTCATTCCAAAAAGTAAAAAGTCATCAGGGGTAACATCATGAAAACACTGAGCATAGATTTAGCTTAGTGGCAGCCTAAAAAGCATTAAGTGAGTAGACCCATATTGCTCTACATGTGGCGGTTGAGAAGCAGTGTTGTGCCATAGGGGTCCCGTGCTGCTGTCTGTGTCACTGCCCCACTGTCCCTCTGAGTCCGGGGCCAAGTCATGGAAAGAGGCTGGTTCACAGGGGGCCCCACAAATCCCCCACACCCCAAAACTTCCACACCATCATCCTATCTTTCATTAATAGCATCTTCCTGCTTTATCTGATTCTGCAGTTCAGTTGCAGATTTCTGAGTTCATCGCAAACACTGATTTTCTTGGAAGCCCTTCTAGATTGAAGTTATTAAACCCATCACTCATTGGCTACATTCATCCATTCTGCTGTTCTGTTTTGTCTGTTCTACATCACTGCACCCTTGCACCCATGCCCCCACCACCATCAAATCACTTCCACCAAACAAATTTGCCTATGCAGACACACGCACATACATCACACCATACTTTCCCCTGCTGGCATTTGTCACTTATCCACCACCTTGCTTCAGCCTCTTAATGGTGCTCACCCCCTCCCCCTTCTTCCTCCTCCCTTTCTCCTGATAGTGTTAGTTCTCCCCAGGCGCTGGCTTGGCTCCTGCTGGGGTGCTGGTAATTGCAGGGGGCCTGGGTAGTAAACAGGTTGTGCTGAGTGTAGTTGTGACAGCAGCTCTGTGAAGCTAACCATCTCTGACGGCCAATGCTTGTTCAATTCCCCATCCCCCATGCTGTGTTAGACCCCAGCGGCGCTCCGACACGCTTCCTACACAGGGCGACTTTAGTGCCACAATGATATAACAATTACGTACGGCCACCAGGAAAATAAATACATAAAAAATAAAAAAGGAGGGGCAGATGAAAATGGAAGGAGAGATAGATGGGAGATAGGAGAAAGAGGCGTGTTAGGCAAGGAGGGAGAGGGAGAGAAGGAAAACACAAAGTGACAGAGACAGATAGTGGAAGAGAGACAAACAAAAATCTGTTTTTCACTGGATATATAGTGTATACAGGTCAGTTGGCATCATTCATCCTGGTTGTACACTGGTCTGAAAAAAGAAATAATGATAAGCAACAGAGTGAGCGAGTGAATTAGAGAGCAAAGACAAGGTATGAAGTTACATAGTGACCTAAACTTGCAGCAACAAGTGGAGAAGAGTCAATAGGGACAATAGGGAGTAAGATCAAAAGAAAGATGGGAAGAGAGGGAAAGAGAGAAAAAAGACAGGACAAAAGAGAGGAGAAATGACAAGACAGAAAGAGAAAGAACATAAAAAAGCTAAATGCACCTTCTCTGGTAGCTGTACCAAAATGAAAAGCATGAGCACCAACCATTTCTCTCTCTCTCTCTCTCTCTCTCTCTCTCTCTCTCTCTCTCTCTCTCTCTCCCTCTCTCTCTGTTTCTGTCACTCACACTTCATTTCTCTCACTGTCTTCACTTTCTATTAACTTTCTCTTTTTTCATCTTTTGCTTTCATCTCTCCTATTATCCTTCCTTCCATTCTGTCTTCCTCTCTTAACACACATGCGCAAAAATACATTTCGAAGCAGTGTGTGTGTATGTGTGTGTGTGTGTGTGTGTGTGTGTGAGATGAGTCAGACATCTAGGATCTCTCTCCTCTCAACTGTGTGGCTCAACCAACCATAGTTGTGTCTGCCTTTAGGTCATCTGCCCACCATCATACAATCACATGGATCCATGCATGCATGCACGCACATCCGTGATCTCGCTCTCTCTCTCTCACACACACACACATACACACACACACGCACACACGCCCACTCATGCACACATGCTCGTACATATTCGCACATAGTCTGTATGATTGCACACACACACATGCTGGCATATATGTGCATGTGTGTGCACACACACATACACACTGATGCATGCTGTAATACACACAGGCTCTTTCATATGCATACACATTCTCAAACACCTGCATGAAGACACATGTAATACACACACATACACACAAAATCACACGTTCACACATCAAAGTGTAGTGTGAGAGAGAAAGAGAAGCAGTAGAGGACAGCAGGGAAAGTGGAGAATGAATGACAAATGGAAACTCCAAAGACACCAGAGAAATGAGAAAGTTGAACACCACTGGAACAAAGACACACTTCATATTCTTATTAAAATACCAGGCATACAAGAACAAGTCGTATTTCATACACATACTCCAACATGTGTAAAGCGCCGTCCGCTTCTTTCTGTTATTGCTGTCGGTCCTTCCTCCCCTCTATCTTGCCTTCCTTTGTTCCCTCCTTTTCCCTCCCTCCATTTATTTCTGCAGTCTGGATCCAGCTATCATTTTCATATGCATGTGCTTAATAACCACAGGACTCTTTTGAATAAACTGTTGAATCCAATCCAGAATGCTTGGTGCCTGCAGCTTGAACTCCAACTCACCGCACACCACTCACAGTCCTATGAATAGAGAAATTATAACGGCCATGAACTTAACAGTCAAATACAAATGAAGCAAGATACGGTATACCTTATTCTCGTCCCCAACCCCAGAGCAAGAAACAACAAGCAGCCCCTCCAGCAGCCACTTGACCAGGCTTCACCGAACCTTTCTACTCCCTGTCATGCCCTCCATTACACACACACACACACACACACACACACACACACACACACACACACACACACACACGTCCCCACTGTGTTAGACCTTCATGATGACCCACCTGTGTGAACCAGCTGACCACTGACCTTTGGCACTCTGACCAGAGAGGCAGTGGGACAGTGACCGGGCGGGGTTTAACTTTGAGTAGCCTCTACTGATGGGATGGACTTGGTTCAGAAACCCAACTAATGATAAGAGCTTCTGTAGCTTTACTCAGGACAAGTAGTCACTGACACATCCACTGGGGTCAGTTGGCTAGTTTAGCTTTTGTGAGGTCAAAACTCTTCTCTGTGGGTTCGTTAGACTCTTCAGAACACAAACAGGTAAGTGGATATGCGATGGGCTGGGAGTGACTAATGAGGGGATGATGATGACGATGATGATGATGATGATGATGATGGTATTAATAATGAAGATTGGACATGAAGATGATTATGCCTCCACAGGTATTCCTGCTTTTCCTGTTTGAGTGGTGGTGGCTTTTTTTTTTTTTTTTTCAAACTAGTTAACCATCTTTGCTTGGGAAAGGTCAAGAGGAAAAGTCAGCACAACCTAGTCAGTCGCTAAATTTAGGTTGTTCAGCTACCATAAGTGCATAAATTCGAGCAGTGCTTCTATCGCCAGAATTATATTTTATAAGGTATCTACTACAATGAGAGAGTGTTATTATTGGTATTATTATTATTATCATTATTATTATTATTTGGTTGTTATCAAAATGTACCAAAGTGTACCTTGTCACAGTCCTTCTTTCCTGCTTTACTGCAGGATTATCTGAATAATTAACTGATCCCCAACAACACCCTTTACCATTTTATTTGCTGAACCGCTGCGGCAAAAATCACAGATTGGTGGATTGGTATGTCAAGTCGTTATTCTGCACACAGTCAGTTGCGTTGTGATCATAGTCAGTAAGGTGCAGGAGCATTTGGTACTAAGCCAACCCTGGTTCTTTTTACAGCATTAGTTTGTAATGCCATTGTAAGTCAGTAGAGGTTAACACCAACAATCTCCAGATAAATAAAGCTCCTTTCAGCTTTGTTAGTTGATTTTATGTTCACAGTCTCTGGAAGTCCGTGCAGACTGATTCTGTGATTCCAGCACTGTGGCATTAACAGTGCTCCTTGTATAATGATGCATTTCTAGAATTGACATGACAGTGGAACATGTGCAACCACCCACCCAAACACACACATGTATGATGAACTTTTGGGGACATTACATAGACTTACACTCATCTCCTGGAAACTTACCTTAAGCCTAACCATTCCCCTAACCTTAACAACTGACCCAAAATTCTGTTTTTACCCAGTTGGAGACACTACTTTTGTTCCCAATTCGTTAAGCTGTCCCCAATTAACTGTTTATTATTCTGAAATTTCTCCGTGAAAGAATACCTAAATCAGGCACACACACACACACACACACACACAGGCTAAGTGGCATTTAGTGTGGTCAAGGTCTTCTATCACAGCATGGACTCTGTGTTACAGCTGGTATAGGGTTAACACCAGTCCTGTTGGAGCAACAGGCAATGGCACTGACAATGAGCGGAAACTAAGCACACACACACACACACACACACACACACACACACACACACACACGCACACACAAACAGTGACTTCATGCACATGCACTGACAAGACCAGTATTAGCAAGTATAGTGTGGTGAGAGAGGGAGAGAGAGAGGGAGAGAGAGAGAGAGAGAGAGAGAGAGAGAGAGAGAGAGAGAGAGAGAGATAAGTGCAGACAGAGACAGAGAGAGAGAGGTGGTAACAGGTAGCTAAAAGCAGCCATGACCTTTCGAGACTGAAGGAGCCACAGGGTGAATCACTGGACAGGGGCCATCCTGAGTCACACAGTACGGCAGAAACTCAAAACTTTCCTCTCTTTGTTTATTGCTCTCTCCATATGTGTTTCCGTCCCCGTTTCACCCTCCTGTTCTCTGTGGCACTTGCTGTCCTTTTCTGTGAGGGTTCTTTATTATTACTCTTGGTCGCTCTTTCAATATATATATTTCTCTTTGTGCATGTTTCATTTTTCATTGTTTTTTTTTTTGGCGCTGACTGTTTTCTTTCTGTCTTTCACTCAGCCTGCCTTCTTTGTGGCTCTTCCCTGTAGTCCTTTGCCCCATTCTTCCCTGTCTATTCTTCTTATTCTGGCTCTGTCCCAATTCAAAGGCTGTACGCTACCTAGGTCGTATTTGTAGGCTGCTTACGTCACGGCGGTGCGACAAGTGCTGTCCCAATTCAGTTTTACCGCGCAGGGTCCTGCAAATGCAGCCGACAGATCCAGCCTATTTTTGACTAATTTGCCAGATACACCTTCACGATGCTTCGCGGCCGACATTACAGCTTACTTCCCAGGATACCTTTCGGTCCGGTTGAATTTCTGGATCAGCCACTATCCATCTTGAGAGCGCTGAAGCTGCTTATCGTTTTGTTTCATGCACAGGTGTTCACTGACACACCTCCCAAACCTACTTCTGCATTTTACGCTGCATCACTCGAATGCGCTTCGGGAAGCCTCGATAATAATGACGTAGGAATCCTCCGCAGGCTACACCGTCCCAATTCACTAAACTTTTAGTTCCGGTAAACTTGATATCGGCACCTACGTCGGACTAGGCTGCGACCTAGTAGTCATCTAGCCCTTCGATTGAGACAGACCCTCTGTCTCTCTTGCTCGCTGCCCCTTTGCTTCCTTACGTAGGATATGTGATTCATGTTGATATTCATGTTGGTTCTTGCTTCACAATTCTATTTTTCTATCCCCCGGATCAATTGTGATGGACACTATGGATTTGAGAACATCACACATGCACCACATCTGCAGCGTTGTACTTGTCTTACAATATTGGGTAGGGACATGGATTGTCTTTAAGGCACAACGCCTATCAGTTTGCATTGCCATGACAACATTATTGTCTAAATAGAGTGGGAATTTGTTCTGAAACTATACCTTTGCAGACAGCTTCATCCCTATAAGTGATGTAACACATATACACACATATATATATATTCTTCAGGTTAATGTTCTACATGTGTGGCATTATCGCCACCTGTGATAAGCTGATTACCTCACTTGTGTACACCCTTGGCAACTAGTCACTGATTCGTTCTGGTTCGCTCCTCTATTCAGTTTCATAGTATGTCAGTCATTCATTTTTTTGAGGAAGTGAGGAGAGCAGCAGAAGGAGAGAAGTACAAGTGCCAGAACAAACGCTTATGCAATTTTATTTTAAAGTGAAGTCGTTAATCCCTTACCACCGCTATTCATCCCAGTTACCTACAATAACCTTCATCGCTCCATATCCACTCTTCTTAACTGTTTACACGGAAGCAGCTCATTCATCCACAACCCAGCAGAAAAAATACAGACTGGAACCAACGACTGACTGGACTGGACTGACTTCGAAAAAAAAAAAAAAAATAAGGTTGACTTGAAGGTTTTTTCATTTGCTTGCTTTGATTGTGTTTTGAGTGGTCCCTAGTTGAACTGTGCTGTGAACTGAACTGAACATTGATTCTTTGGCGAATTATTTGTGGACTTAAAACAGTGGGAAAGAAAACCCGAAGTGGGACTTTGAGTTGCATTATTTTGTGTGGACTTTGGAAATGTGGGATTTTGGGTGTTTTTTCAATACAATAATTTGTTTTTTTTGCACCAAGATTTTGTGTTTGTGTTCTTCTTGTGGGTGGAAATTGTCATTCAGTTTGTAGGGTGTACACATGGGACGGTATCAAAAACAAGAATTTTTGAGGAGCATGTGGAACATGAAAAGATGAAATATTTTCACGGGAAAGTTATTGAAAAAAACAACCAACATCTGTCAAACGGAACAATGTGCATTGAATGATTTTTTAAAAAGTTTTCTGGTCGTATTCTACACAGGATGTTGATTTAAAAAGGAGACAAACTTAAAAATTCATTTTCCATTGATCCAGCCCATTCCTGTTTGCCTGATTGAGGACCCACACAGCGCTCCCAATTCCTTCTTTTATCAGGCTGCCTCCAGTCTGCTGTGACTCCATAGTCCTTTATGACACTTCCAGAGTACCTTTGTGTTTGAGCATATCTGCGTGCATATCCATGCCTGTGTGTGTGTGTGTGTGTGTGTGTACATCTTGCACATGCAGAGGCGTTTAGGTACAGTATATGCGAACACAGCCAGGCATCACTCAGTTTCACTCTACATGCTGAACTGTTTGAGAACAATCTTCAGTAAATATGAGGAGATGGTATCAAGTCTGTCTCTGTAAAGGTCATACTGTGTAGAGAGACCACGAATTCCACAGTTTGTTGTATTTGACTCTTTCGGCGTCTGAGACCACAGATGTTGAAGCATTATATAAGTTCCAAGTTTTCTTGCAAGCACTGTATTCAGCATTAAATTACTGCTCAACTTTTACTTCATCACTATAAAGTAAAATGGAGCCATAATTTAGGCTCTGGGAGATTTAACTCACATTTCCTTAGTAGCAACATGACTATGCAGTACAACTTAGCGATATTTCACAAAAGAGTAGATAATGGAGGACAGTAGTGGATCTGTGAGGGCTGTTCATACAATGTAAAAGAGTCTCCTGTCTATGGCAAGTTAAATGGTAGGTAAATAAACTGAATTTCTATTGTGCTTTTTTAGTCTAGCAACCACTCAAAGCAATTTACAGTGTATGCCTCATATTCACCCATTCACACACACACACACACACACGCACTCTCACACACTGATGTTAGAGGCCACCGCACAAGGTGCCAGACTGTCATCAGGAGTGGTTAGGGGGGTTAGTTGGTGTGACTTAATTGTTTCTAGTGATAATGATGCACAATTAGCCGCAACTTCTCGATCAGAGCTGTGGAGCTGTGGCTAATTATTAGAGTGAGCATGCAGCCAACTTAATAGCAGTCAGCTGGGTCATCTGATGGCTAACACCTCAAGCCAAAATAAATAAATAAATAAATAAAAGCCTCACATTTTTAAACCCATTCACGACAAAATGCAGAAGCAGCTCCCATCAGACTGACTATATCTTGAGACAATTTTGTTTGCTGAATAGAACAAGTGTATTATAAAGCTAATTTTCCCTCTTGGAACCTCAGAGCTGACAAGTGGAGTGATATGTAAACGGGCTCCATTGTGAAGCAGCAACAGCATTTTTCAAGAAGCAAAAAAGTTTCAAGATAAAGTCTTATGGAAATGAAAAGCATCTGAATAAATTGTTGTTTCTTGTGGATGATTTTTTTGAGATTTTTTTTTGTTTTTGTTATTAAGTGCTTAAAGCTCACTCAGCCATTTACAGTTCATTTAGCTACCTGACAATTTGCCGCGCCTCCAACCTCAGGAAGCACCTCTGGAGAAAATATCCCTGAAACACTATCACGAACGTGTAGGTCATAGCAGTTTATGTAAATAGATCTGAACTATAAAAGTGATAGAGCATGCACATCCAAAATGCATGATGATGATCCAAAAAACATCAAACCATTAATCAGATTTATATAAAATCTTGTGAGTATGTTATATTTCAGTGTGCAGATTCTACAGTTTTTTTCCTCAGTAAATCTGAATCATACCTTTAACATTAAATGACGAGCTTCATCTGAGTGGAATGTGAATGGCTAGGGTGAGATTAAGGTTAGGCCAAGGTATAAGTTGGTTTCGGCTAACATTAGAGAAAGGCTGTAGAGAGTGAATGTAACTCAATTAAAAATCTCTTGCTTTTCTGAGGAAAAAAATATCTTGCTTCCTGGACCCCCTGAAGGCGCTGTGCCACAGTGGCTGAGGTCATTGGCAAAAGCAAACGACGTCACTGGCTGCTGGCACAGCATGCTGCAGGCAGGCTGAGGGAGAGCAGGAACTACCAAAGTGCTGCGTGATGGATTACTTTAAAGGTAGCAAAGGCAACACAAAAACTTAGGAAGCAGTTGCAGACTTGCAGTTGTAATTATTTGCAAGCCATAAACAGTTTTTGTCTTCATGCCTTGTACACAATCACAGCAGATGTTACTGGCTGGCTCAGTTACTTAACAGCTATGGTAGAAGCCTATCAAGAACATTAACAAGGACAGTTAGAAGTTAATAGTTAAAAATGTGTAAAAAATAAATAAATAATAATAAAAATAACATATGTTGTGGCTGCCAACAGCCAATTACGAAACTAAACTGTAATTACACTGAATCAAAGTTATTAGATTTTTTGCTATTTCTGTCTTGATGATTCAATCAAAAGAAGGTTTTAGATGCTATAATGTTCAATTAATTTCTACCAAAGGGAAGTCTTTGCCAAATTAAAAAGAAATATTCCATTACTTCCACAACTCTATTACTGATCTACACTTGAAAATTCATTTACTAGGCCCTTGTTTTAAGCATGATTGGTTGAACATACACAACTTGTGCCTTCATTATATCACAAGTCAGAGCTTAAGTTGCAAATAAAGGTAAGTCTATTCAAAGAGATGCAGAATAGCACCTAAAGTAGAATGTTAAATAAACAGGAGACAGTTTCTTAAGAGAAGGTGCTGTGGAATTATACTGACACAGCAAAATAATAATTGCAAATTATTTTTACCATTATTTTTGACTTGGTGAGGGTTCCATTCATTCTCACTTGTTCAAAAATCAGATACTAAATACATCCATTCTCCCAATCAAGACACTCCAGACATGGACACAATAATCTTACCTGATCACTCTAAAACATGTATACAGGCACAGACACACAAGAGGACACACATGCACGCACGCACACTCACTCACTCACTCACTCACTCACACACACCGTTTAGCACTGAGTTTGAGAGGCTATGGCTACATCAGATAAGGGGTTCACCTCATTTACTATATTTACATAAACTCAAACAGACACATGCAGACATTAACATGCACATGCACAGTTCATTTTTTTCCTCTAAACTTGATTTGACATTCCTACGCTTGCACAATGTGCTGCATGTACACAGGCATACATGCAGGTACAACCATACTATGCTATGTGCGTGTACATGCAGGACCACAGTGCACTTATACAACTCATATGATGTGGTGGTTAAACTTGCATGCCTTTGCATGCAAGGCAGTATGCCTGTGCGTGGATACACACCTATATACACACTCCACTGATTCATCTGTCCACCCCGCCAGGTTTTGTCTCCCTCTTTCCTTTCTGCATTACAGTATTCCTATCACGACATTGCCCTGATAAAAAGAAATGTTTCACTTCAACATAAAAATTTCATAACAGCATATAACAAATAACCCCAAGCCTTTCTGAGCCCAGCTACCTTGTTAAAGTAATGCTTCACGTCTTTAATCGTGGAGTGTTATTGTATCAGAGTATGTATGCACTGGAATATTAGCATAATGTGGGCATTCTGTTGCTGTATGCATCTTTGTCTATGTTTCAAAATATTGACATAATTGGATGGAGAGAGAAAGGCAAAAGCAAAAAGAAAGAAAAGAAAAAGAAAGGGAGAGAGATAAAAAAAAAGCAAGAGAGAGAGAGAGAGAGAGAGAGAGAAACTGAGATGGCCTTACAAGATGAGTAAATGCGCACTTGTGTGGATGGGTACGTCATTATTTGTCCCCAAACTCTGAAGAGAATTTGTCTCAAGGTCACTTCACTAGATTGGAAAACGGCATAAAAGACAATAAATAGATCATGAGTAGCTTTGTCTGCTTTTCTGTATACAACCTGTCCTTGCTTCAAAGCACTCTTCAAAGAAAATCCATTCATGTAGACCTTATCTGTCTCAGTGCTGAAGGTATTAAAACAGGTTTAGAGATCCTCATAGTGTTTTCTATCCAATCACATTTGTTATTTAATCTCTATATTTCTGCAAAAATCCCTTTTTAAGTTTATACTATTAAGGCTGCACTATGCAAAATTTATGGTTGATTGAAGAGAGGATCGTTTATACTGAGGCAAATTTTTTCCTCCATAGAGAGCTAGGAGGCAGCTGCCTTTCTCAATTTTTCTGCTGCCTTTCTGTCCCAGCATGGTTAAACACATTTTTTTTTTGCACCAACAAAACAAAAAAATATGTGTCATATCAAGATGTACCAATACACTAAGTACCACATAGATTTTTCTCTTCCAGCTTTGTAGCAATGTTCCTTGAGTCTGTGAATAGTCATACCTCTAGTCCTCACCTCAGCTGACCTTAGGGAAATTTCACATTGTGCACCCTTAAATACAGTTAGTATTTTTTTCAGGATTTTTTTGACTTTCTTGTTCTTTTCTCTAGAAATGCATTTTGTCATTTCTATGGGTTTGTCGTAGTTTCAATTCCCCAGGCCTCTCTTGAAAATTTGACCTGCTCTTTTATAGGGTTTACAGGGCACACTGAGCTTTTCATAATGATTGCTCTTTTCTTTAATAATTTCTACACAGCCTTGTCTGAGCTCTCTATGGATGCATTTAATGGTCTTTTATCATTTGCAAAGGTCTGTCCGGGATTCACTCGAAGCTTGTATAATTCTTCCATAATTTCTTCAGGACCGATTGGTCCGCACACTTAAGAGTGCCAAGGATCAAAGGGGTCAGTCATTTAATGAAGAACTTTCAAGACAACAACATTTGGCAAAAGAATACTGTAACACCTGATAGAAAAAGGAGGGAAGACAAATTACTTAGAGTTTTTAGAAATTATGGGACTGGATAACAGAGGAGGCTTCAAAAAGGCACTCGTTTAATCTATTTACTTTACCACAAATACCAGTTCATACACAACATATATTCCCAGTGTAGTAAGATCACTGATGCATTTTTTGCATTGTTTCTTTTCTTTCTTTCATTCTTTCTTATTAATAAACAGCCTATTCAGAAAGGCACATGTTGTACTGACATGTGTGGTGGTGTGACATACTGTGAAATAGACAAATTCATGACAAAGGCCCTTTTCATGATTGGTTTTAATATCCATCTCAGGTGACCCAATAACAAGTGAACAGCGGAGACATATTGCCATTCACACCTGGCAGAATCACACATCTCACATCTCCAGTGACTTGTGATCAGTCCAATTTGTGATTGATCTCAGATCCATCAGTATTACTTCATTCCTTTCTTTTCTTACTTGGATTCTTCTGTACCTCACTGCAGCTCCCTCCTGTTCCTTCTTCCTCCTCACATCTATAATCCACCCTTTCATTATCCTCCCAGTATTCACATTTCGTCCTATTCCCTTAACAAAGCATTTTTGCTCAACATTTTTTTTTCATCTTTATTATAACAGCCAGCTCTATCAAATGCTCCTTCCTTCCATAAAGCAACAAGACAGTCTTATGATGTTGCTTTATAATTTAGCTTGACACATTGGGATGCATTACACCTGTTTGTGACTGAACACAATGCAAAAGAGAAAATGAAGGGGTGGCATGAAAAAATAAATAGCTGCCAGTAGTTTCACTGAAGATGTCCAAACTTGCAGTTAACGTCAGCAAGTGAAGCAAACGGCAGCGTTTTGGGTGGAAAAAAATCAGTCAAAGCCTCTAAAGGTCTGCTATTGGCTAGAAACTACGCTGAACGTCCCCATTGTCATGTTAGGAGGGTAGAGGTGGATGTCGAGGGGTTGAGAAATTTCTGCCTCTCTGTGATGTTTCCAGCAAAAACTACATGGACCTAAACAAAAACAGGCAAGGATGGAAATTTCAGAGATTTGAAAATCAAGTAATTAATGTCACTCACCATAGAGAGGTGCTTACTCATTTTTGTCAAGTATGATTGGTTCTTGTTTTTGTGACTGTGACACTGTCAGATCCTGTCAGGCCACTTCTCAAGGCATTATCATTGGGTTATTGCTTGCTCGCTTCATTCACATTCATTTTCATCCTACAATTTCAGTGTTGCCCAGTTCAACCCTGACCACCTCTGATCGTGGTTTTAGTGATCAGATAAGAATGTGTGCACTTGTGTAGATTGATATGTTTTTGAATCTATTTGCAGTATAACGTTGTATCTCTCAGTCTGCAGTCACTAATAAAACCACCAAATAATAGCTGTCATAATGTCATATTATGTTTCATTTGTGTCAGTTAACTTTAATGTGGCTTCAGTGTCAATGAAAGCATACAGTCATACATACAGTCACACACCTACTTCTGCACTCCCTGTGTGGGAGGTAAATAATAATTTCATGTTACTGGAGTCCTGATTCATAGTGGTGACAGCAGTTCAGTCTCAGCACAAAGTGTAGACAAGATCTCTCACCTCCTGAAGTACAAAATGTTACTACATATCTGTCGATATTTAAATTGCTATCCCAGTGTTCTCCACTATGGAGAACACTGTGAGAGTGTGATGGTTTACTTTGGCAAAACTTTGGCATTTTACATCGGAAAATAATGATTCAGAGCATGACCTGGAAGAAAAAATTGCAGGACAGTAGTTTTGTCAGTTACCTGCAATTTATTGTACTTGTGCAAACAAAATGGTCAATCCTATCAAAGTGATACAGACAGATTACAACACATGTAAAAAGAGATGATGTGATTTTGGGCAAGTCCAAAGTCACATAGCACAGATACTTAACCGCTATGTCCTCAGACGTGGTCTAAGGACATAGGGAAGCAAATGCAGTTTTTAACTCAACTGAAAAGCAAGTAATAGCATTGTGCTACATATACATAATAAAACCTTAGAAAGCAATACGTGAAAGTTAATGTAGCCACACCCAGGGAAGAGCTGTGCATTTCATACCCAGTAGACTGAAAGTATAGTCACAGTAACAGAGATGCATGTTCATTATGTTCTTTTCTCTCCTAGTGTGTTTAAAAGAGTCTTATTACTGCTATCTCACCTCCAGTCAAATAACTAAATTAAAAAAATTAACATGTAATATGAAATACAAATCCACCTCCACCACATGTAGAAAGACTCGTACTTCAGAGTTCTCATTTGATCTTTGTATGGAGCTGAAATGATTATTATCACCACCACTACCAGATTATCATCGTATCATTGTCAGCCCCACATGCTATTTCATTCACAGACCTAATAAGTCGGAATACTGAGGTAGATTTCATTATCAGTCATATGTATTTAGATTGTATCTCACAGACGAATAGCCGTGACCTAAGAGAAGGTACTGTGCCTGTGTGTGTGTGCTTGTGCATGTGTGTGCATGTGTGTGTCTGTAGATGTGTCTGTATGAAAGAAAGAGGATACGTGCATCTGTGATTCAGAGAGAGAGAATGAGAGTTTGTACAGTATGTGTATGTAAAGTAGTGTGTGTATGTGTGTGTGCATGTGCATGTCTGTGTGTGTGCATGTCTGTGTGCATGTCTGTGTGTGTGTGTGTGTGTGTGTGTGTGTGTGTGTGTGTGTGTTAAACCAAAGCAGGAGGGCTATTGTCATTGGGAAATAATACATCTCTCTTTCTATCAAATCTAATTTAGTTCCAGCAGTGCATCCTATTTTTTGATTGAACTGGCAAATGATGTTCTATAGATATGGGAAGGCGGGAAGTTATGAAAAGGTGAGGCAGACACAGTCCTGTTCCTCATGAATACATTTTTTTTTATTAAGTTCTACTTTCTGATATTAAAAATCCTTTTGATAACAGAGAGCAAGAGAGAAAGAGAGAGATTTCCCCTACCACAACATTCAGCTCCCAGTTCTCTCTCACATGTCTGCTTTATAACATAGCTAGCTATTTACTTTATCTTTTTTCACCTCTATATCCTGTTGGTACAGCTCAGTTCGTAAATTATGTCACGTACACTGCCATGGTTAAATGTACACTAAAGATGTATACACTCATGGTACTGTGCTTTATCATTTACCGTGTGCTTGAAGGCTGAAATTGACTAGCCCTGCCTCAAAGCTTTCACCCTTATCAAAAATATTTCCATTTTGTGGTTGTCAAAGAACAAAATGAAAATATAGGCAATATTATAGAGAGGCTGGCTCTAGGTTTCCTTGGTTTCACTTTTTTTTTATTTGGGACAGAGTACCTGAGCTATATGGAGTCTCATCAACAACTGAACTTTCATTTATTTTGTAGACTTGTGCTCAGATACCTTTATGTATATACATGTATATGTGTGTGTGTGTGGTTGTTATGTTTGTGGTTGTGGTGCATTATTGTGCTCATGCCCTGCTTCTCTATATCAGTATTGATGCTCTGGTATTGACAGTTTTAAGGCAACACTGTTCTCTTAAATCCAAAGCACATCTGATTTAATGCATATAGTCCCCTGTAATGAAAAATTGATTGTCTTTAAACCAGGCAGATCACTGTGTGTGTGAGTGTGTGTGTGTGTGTGTGTGTGGGTGTCTGTGTGTGTGTGTGTGTGTGTGTGTGTGTGTGTGTGTGTGTGTGTGTTGCTGTGTGCGTACTGTACATTTTAAAGCTTTAATGAACCAGCTCTCAAATGCAAGTACAGTAAATGGGTCCAGTGTAATTATCTCACACGTACTTTCCTCTCACCAACAAAATTCCAGGTTTTGTCCTGTTTGCATGCAAGATTTTTTTTTTTTTATTATTATTTTCTGGATGAGTTGCTGGAATACTTTTGTATCTTCTAAATAGGGAAATTCCAGATGAGAGATTCCTTTCCATTTATCAAAAACTGAGTATGGAATTAATTCCAATGCTACAGTGGTAGTCCTACATATCTTCCATTACTGCCCTGTCTCCTTGAATGTATTACCATGTGGCTTTCCAGATCATGTGACTAAGCAGGGCAATTTAGCCCCAACTGATCCAGTGCAGCTGCTCAGCGGCCAACAGTAGAGTAATGTGGTTGGACAAGCAAGCTCGTGGGAGTCAGTCACTGCATATGTCTCGTATGGACATTGTTGAAAAAGACTATGCATGCTCAGCAAAGCTCCCCTTTCTAAATTAGGGTGAAAACAGAGTTTCATCTGACCCAAAATGGCCTCAGAAATACCAGCAGTGCCTTTCATTGTATCTCCTGCAAGGGGTAGGGCTAAAAATCTGGCCATTGTCTCACATTAGACCTAATTAATTAGCACTTTGCCATGATATAAATCCCTAATGGATAGCTCACTGACCTTGGAGTTATTCTCAGATCTCAGAAGGCAGAGGCCCCCCCCCCCCCCTCTCACATGAGCACATATTATTTATGTGTATATTGATTGTACAAAGTGTGGGTTTAAATGATGAGAGGAGATTGATTGAAGGTATTGACTTTAGATTAAAGATATCAAGAACGTCTGCTGCGATGGCAGTACGCTTGTCCTGTCTTGCTATTTACATGGTGGCTGATGCTTTGACATCCTGCCACTTTCTGTCGTAAAGTGATAACGTTTAATATAGCAATTAATACAGATTTTCACAATTAGAAGTCATTTTTCATTCACACACACACACACACACACACACACACACCATAGTATGTAAAGTGTCACCACATTTATTTCCTTTATCATGTTGTAATGATTTAATTCCCAGTGAATTAGGAACTGCTGTGAATGTGTACTCTGTTGTGTTGTATCTTTGTTTTCTTCTTTTGAAATCCATCAAAATGTCTTCACCACAGCAGAGTCATGAAACAAAATCCAGAATGATCACATGTTGAGTTTTTTATTTGATTTTATTTGATTTTACATATTTATCCTGTTGTTATAGCATCCAGCATTTGCTGATCAGTATACTAAGGATACTGACTCTAACCCTAACCCTAACCCTAACCCTGGTTTTATACCATTATCATAAGGAAAATGCATCTTTGTAGACACGAAACATGTAACTGCTGTTGATTTTCTCTTTAAATGTGCTATAGTGACATCGCTGTATTACACTGTGGCAGTTTTTTTCCCAGTGCACATTGTACCTACAGCATACTGATACTGAACAGAATTCAAACACAGCAACAAAGGCACCCTGATTCAGTCCTTCTTGGTAATTGGTAGCAGGTGTTTAAGCTCCAAAAGTAGAATGTGATGAATAAGGAAAAGGGAGTCCATTCCCCTCAAATTCATTAGCTGAATACATACAAGGTGATTTGTTGAGCGAGTTCATTTTACAACATATCTAGACATTCAAGCTTTCATCCTTAATTGTCTTCACCAGGCACTTGTCACAATGTGAAGTAGCTTCTGCACTGGCACCTCTGTTGACTGAAAAATAGCTTGTTAGTATTGCTAATTCTATTGAAACCAAAGAAAACTGCCAGCTGCACCCTAACAAGCAAGGAAACACCAAGTCGTCCAAGCTAGCTAACAATAATAATGAGCTGATTTTATTGTAGCTGCTTTCTCCTTTCCCTGCTCATCAGTCCTGTAAAAAAAAAAAAAAAAAAAAAACCTTGTAAAGCTTGTGAAGACATGCGGCATTTAATATTGCTTGTTACTTATGGATCCTCTATACTTCAGATAGCCTCCTCCTTTGTCCATGTATATGTGTGGGCACGCCTGTGTAGATGTGTGTCTGTGTGTGTGAGAGAGTGTGAGAGAGAGAGAGAGAGAGAGAGAGAGAGAGAGACGTTTGACTGAATCTTAACCGTACATAGCAAAAAAGCATATTTTACTATCTGACATGTGCGCTTACAGATGTGTGTTGGTGTCACCTTGACGGAGGAACATGCTGAGACAACAAGGAAGCCACACCTGCAGATAATGGCTTGTCTGTGTCCGGGAGAATCTCAACCAAACCAAACAGGGAAAAGCACTCAAACATATCCCACAATTCCTTTGATGATCAGAGAGCAGAGGGTGGGGGAAATCAACAATTCTAGCCTTCTTTGCCTTTAAAGCCTCAAAAGGTTGACCTTTTGTGAGAGATATTTTTATGTCCCTGGTGCCTCTACATTACTTGGCTATTTGCTATGTTACTGATAGCAGTGCTCACTGAAAATATGACTAGATTTAATGTAGGTTTTTGTGAAAAACATTACTTAAATAACTCAAATGTTCAATGTGAAACAGTGGAGCTGTCTGAGAAGAGCGAGGCTCTCAGACAGACAATACTTCCTTTTCTACCTCTTTAGAAACATTTATAGTATTGTTAGAAGTGCAGTTGTTTCTTTAATTCATTTGTTTGAATCTACTTTTTTTTTTATTATCCTTTAACACAAAATTGGTATCTTAAAAGCGTGCATGCTCACACCTCTGCTTGACAAATATCAGACTTTCTAAACCACCATTATTTGTGCACACTCACTGATTAACATAAAGATGAATCTAGTTGACCATATATGGCAACAGCCCTCCCTTTAATGCTGCACAAAATGTCATTGATGTCTCCCCTTTGCTGAACATGGCCCAGGGAAAGAAATTAACAAACAAGTGGGAAAACACAGCTTTGGCAGCAGGTGGGTGCTGCAGCCAACACTGTTTCATCTACTTGCTGAACAGAGAAACAATACAAAAAAAAAAAAAAAAAAAAAAAAAAAAAAAGAGAGAAGAAAAGAAAAAAGAAAAGAAAAAGAAAAAATCCAGCTAAAACATAAAAAAAATATATGTTATTGTCAGTAGACTGAAACCAGCCTATCAAATGTCAACCAATCACTTGCCTCCTGTACTGATAAATAATTACCATTTGAATTTCTCGAAGCCTACAATATGAAAACGTTGCAAAAGCTACTCCGTTAGCCATCCATCTTTACGTCATCCCTGAGGTGAGAGGAGAGGAACAATAAAATAGGCCTCAGCAAACCAAATCTTCTGAACAGCCATTCATTACTGCCATTTATAAAGTTGGGGTGCTCTCTGAAAGCACACTCCATGAACAAAGCAGCTTTCTCCATCGAAGCAAGATGAGCCATTTTACACACACCACATACATTCTTAATCTCAACACCCATACTGTTGTTTAAAATGACTGTCAATTAGTCATTTTAAGTCATTAATGTTAAAGTTGGACTATATACACTAATCAAATAACTATGTTTACATTACCTCAGAAAAGTCTATTTATTTGATTGCCTGTTACTGTTTCTCTTGGTGGTTTCCCTTTTCAGCAACTTACCGCTGTGTGCATCGTCAGAGCTGTGCTTAAATTTACACTCATTCATTGAAGTGTCCAGTGAGATTCAACTCAGGCAAACCAGCCCACATATATCTGTGTGAAATTCCCACATTGCATGTTTTCTCAGAGAATTAGTTGTAGCAACTCAGTTTATGTAATTTAATTAGGATGGCAACTATGTATTTCATTTGTTAAAGGAATTTGCTAGATGTCTTACCAGAGGAGCAGAGGTTTTCAAAATGCGTTCATGCTAAGCTTTATCTGAGTGGAGGCCCACAGTCTCAGACTGTGAAAATCCCTGTGTTACAGTCTTTATCCACCATGGGGGAAATTCTCAAGTAAAGACACATAGAATGCACAGAAATAGTCCCATTTTGGTGTTTCTGATTCTGTAGGCTCCAGTTCACTGTCACATTGTTTCAGGATAGGGGCTTTAATTTTAAAAACAAACTCACAGTATGTATTATCATGCATAACATTAGTACATCAGAGAATAACATACAAGTAATGAAAATGATGCAGTATGTAATTATTACTTTGATTAAACGTTATTAAGGCACTGTAGGTGAACACTTTGAACAATGTTTAAAAGTGAACACATCTAATTGGTTTGCTAACAGAATTTAATTAAAATTTCAAATCAGTCAAATCAGTTTTGTTGGGCTGCGCTTCTGTGCTCTTTCAAACCAAAGCTGATTTGGAACAAAGTGAACTGACTGGCTTATTCATTTTATTCATTCATTGTTGTTGTGATGTGACAAGCAAACAGCATTGTAGCTCATGATAAAATGTGTGTGATACTGTGTGGTTCATTCAATAAAAAATGCACAGTACAAAATTGCCCAAGGTCAGCTGACACAGGGACTCTTTAGACTCAGCTGACAAGAAAATGTGGAACAAGCATGTAATTTGATGGTCAGTCCACATGGTTCTTATTATCAGACCAATTCACTTTTTGTCAGTTGAGTTTAAAGGCTTGACATTTCAATTGATCCCCTGCAATTTTGCATCATGCACCTTTAATACCTTTTAAAGTATTCATTTGTATTGGACTGATTAAACTGCTCAGGTGAAGAGGCAATCCTAGTGCACTGCCCACAAAAATGTTACTTCTTCAGTGGTGAATGAAATGAACTGGTCCTGAATCAATTTGTTACTGTCAGATAGCATGAAAGAATCAAGTTAGGTAGAAGAAAAGGTTTTCCTGCCACTATAGAAAATTACTCCAGCAATAGGTAAAGATTAGCTTAGTAAAAAAGTGTGTCTGCCTTGGGGAAAATTGCAGACACAGATCTCTTTCTGAAAAGCGTGCACACTTTGAGCCATAGAGTCAGCAACATTCAGTACATCATCTTACTGTGTCAGTACTGCCATTCCTCAAACATCAAGCCATCACAGCCCTGTTGCTTTGGGTCCATTACTTAGTTCATAATGCAAGAATTATGTCCTTTCTGCTGTTCTATCCTACACTGTCTATTGTGAGAGGTCATTTGGCTTCCCTGGAGGAACATTAAACTGGGACAATTAGATTGTAATAAGTCACATAGGGCTTTAGGAAGGGATAGGCAGAGGGTGGGAAGTCCCCAGGGATGTGCCACCCCCACATGGCAGGCATATTTCCTGGCTTTAAGAGAGGTGAGCGGTGAGATGCATATAGGAACGACTGTAATTGTGGTGGGAGTCTTGATCTTGTGGAGGCATGGGGGTGTGGGGGCGTTTATGACTCTAGGAGGGCATAGTTTTAATGGGAAACCGCATGTTTTTTTTTTCTCAAGTTAAGCAGCAGGTGGCCATAGTTGTGCTCCCATTTTCAAGAAAATATGAATGTTTCCTCATCCCAAAGGTTGAAAATAATGAGATTCACTTTTCTATGTTGTACTTTATCCTAATTACAGCCCAGGTCATATCAGACATTGGTGTATTGAACCATATTGATCAGCCTCTGACAGGCTGGGTGTGAGCAGTGAAAAACAGCCTGTGACAGTCATGCAGACTCTGTCTTAATTAGCCTGGCGCCACACTGAGTCTGCATTTCTCCAATAAGCTCAGTGACATAAACTGTTAGCAGCAACACCAGTGCCTATTAGGAATATTAAGGAGGAACCTTTGCACCTGCTCAATTGGCTCCATGGCATTTCATGTTTTGACCGGACATTAAACAGCTTGCACAATATATTGTGATTTTCTGTCTGCCAGTGTGTGTGTGATAACACGAACTGGAGTCAAATTACTATTTGCAACGGTTGTTTTAATTTCACACAACAGATTGATTTTGCTTTTCAAAATGAATGTGATCACTGTGTCAGCAAAGTTCAAATCCCTTCCCATTTGTGTTGCAAGCAGGCAAAAGTGAATTCCCAAATTAACTGATTGATCCCCAATCAATAATGCAGCTTAACTTGTAATAGCAAGAGTGCAACCACTTTCTTGCAATTATCCAAATACATGATAAGATAAGATTAAAAAGAATGAGTTTGATCTCTCTGAGGACTAGTCTGAAAATGTGTGTGGTAGCTATTGTGTAAGTATTGGTACAATGTTACTGAAATACATTCACTGTGTTTGATACTATTGCCACTGTTGATGGCTGGATAAGAAGTAAAAGGTTAATTGTAGGATGTAAGTCAACATTTTTTTCTTTCACACAACTGCAGACACAGTGACCTATTCACAATTACAGAACCACCCCACACAGACCTCTAGCAGGATATTTAGCTGTTGCAGAGCCGGAGGAGAAAATAGTAGAGTGCAAAATTCAGAAATACAGACATGAACATGTTGCACGAGACAGTTTATATGTAAACAGTAAATATGAGTCATGTGCTTAATATAGCTGTGTTGGTAGCAGGGTTTGACATGAACACTCGCTCACGTGCCAAATTAAGGTAGAATTCAGCAATAGTGTGTAACGCCATCACTCTTACAACCACTTGGTGGGTGACATTTTCTTATATGAATAAATCTTAGCCTTGTCTATTTAGAGAAGAGGTATCACTTCGGCTTATTTTCATTCTATGTTATCACATGCATACTCCTGCTCATTCATTGGTAGCTGAATTGTTAGGTCTGTTTGATAAGTAATACATTTTTAAAACAAATAATAATTTAACATATTTTTAAATATTGGAGTCAACATCTACTCCTTCAAGATAATTTATTATGTTCTACAATCATAAACATACACCAACACTACATACTGAGTGTTTGAGCAGCATATCTCCTCTGTGCTACAAAAGATCCGTGGTAAAAATTATTAACATTAATGCTGAAGCCCTCCCCCAGTTTCAAAAAATCCTGGAGGAAACCCTGCACAGAGAGGGAAAGGGAGAGAGGGCGCGGGGCGTGAGAGCAGTTAAGATAAAGAAAAACCATATAGAGAAATCTGGAGACATGGAGGAAGACAGTTGCAGGGAAGATAACGTTAGCCGACAACAAAACAGAGTCGGAGAAGCAAGAAAAATCTGTTAAAAGTCCTATACGTAAGTATATTAAGTATTGAGAGTACCAAAGCTGTTATCAAGGTACTCATTCAAGACCTCTGGTCAGTTCAGTCTTAATTATTGTGTGAAACTGGGCTTGCAGCAAAACTAGAATGTTGCGTGATTTTCATTCTCTCTGTACCAGCACTTAGCAGGTTGTTAATAAAAGAGGAAATGTTCCTGTTTTGTGTGCCCTGAACTTTTTTTTCATCAAAAAGTTATCAAAAAGGTATATGTATCATTAATGGTAAAAAAAAAAAAAAAAAAAAAAAAAAAAAATCATTTTTACTTTTTACTTCTGTACTTAAGTACATTTCAGAGCCTGTACTTTCTTACTTTTACTTGAGTAAAGAAGTTGAATTGGTACTTCTACTTTTACCAGAGTCTTTTCTCACACAAGTATCTTTACTTCTACTTAAGTACAGAATGTCAGTACTTTTGCCACCTCTGGAATAAATAGATAGATAGATAGATAGATAGATAGATAGATAGATAGATAGATAGATAGATAAACTCTTCAATTAAAGTGGGAATACTGTGATACTACACCTTCCATGAACATTGCCTGCACATTGTTTTCTCATCCCACTGGTCCATCCATGCCATCGTCTTGCCAGTGACTCAATATAAATAAAATGTTATTTCTATATAAATGCATGCTGTTACAGTCTCCAATTATCTTTTACAGTGGACAGCATATAGTGATCAATTTGACCTGGACAACCGTGATCACTATAAGATCACTATTATAAGTTGATTTTGGCTGGGGAAAGTGCTGAGAAGCCACAATGACTGCTCAGCCAAAAAGTTAATGTTAAGCCCTGGTTAAGAGTGAATGATAAATCAATTACAAAGATATATGTCATCATCAATAGTGATACAATACAATACAGGCCTTACCAAAAGTGAGAAATAATTAGGATTATTGAATAATCTATTCATCTGAGTTGCTGAGGCTAAGTAAGAAAGGGCATATACAGAAATATCAGTCACTGGATATTAATGAAATTAGAAATGCCTGGTTTGCTTTGATATAGATCAAAAGGTACTGGAATTAATACCTTTTCCAATTATCACTGGAAAGCATGCCGTTATCTATTGCATATTGAGTGTAACTGAATCGAGCCCCAAGTGCAGAACTCGGCAGGGGAGAAAACACAATAGCAGACATGAAATAAGGCGATAACTCATCTAAATGAAATTAATATTTTACTTAACTGGGGTTAAAAAACACAAAAAGCTTCTTTAATATACCAATATCCTTCCTTGATTTGCTTTGATTCTCACTCTATTTTTACTGTTTAAAGGAGGAGCCCATCACAGAATAAAAGGGAATGAGGGAATTCTGAATAACTACTATTTAGGTGTCTTCCAAACAAATCCTCTGGGGGTGGAGCAGCAGTGCAGCTACAATGCAAGTAATGCCAAGGGGCGGTGCTACGGGCGCTATATATTTATTTAGCTTATGCTTGAGATAGAGAGGTATGAATAAATATCTATATATAATTAATTTTAATTTGTCAGCACATCCATATACAAGCATACAGTGAGCTGAAAAAAAGTATTTCTGTGGTCCTATGATGCCACATTGATAAAATAAACAGATAGATAAATAAATAAAGTCAATGTCAATTTCAGTTTACAGAGAACAAAACAAAACAAAACAAAACAAAAACTACTAGTGCAATAAGACAATCGTGCAAATACTATAATAGCAGCAGTGTAGGTAATCTCCTGTAAACATACTCCTGTAAAGACATTATGGGCTTATATACAGTGAACATGCACATTTAAATGTTTGATTGTACAAAACAAAAAAAAAATTGCCACTATAACCTTTTGCTATCATCCCAGGAGGTTAGTGAGGTCAGGCCGTCACAATCTGATCAAAGATCCCCAATTAGTGATACAGAAGTTTCATAGTTTGCAAATAAATCATCCGTCCTAGTAAAGACAGATGGATGAACAGATGGAAGTGATGAGCATAAACCGTTGTCAGGCTGTCATTACTTCCCAAAACATATGCTTAACGCTAGATATTACAATTACCTCATCACAGTGGAACCTCTCGATCCAAATTTCAGGCACCATCTAGTTTTGTGTCAGACCGTCTTATTAAAGACCCTCTATTAACGATGCAATAGAAGTTGTATGGTTCAATAACAACTTTCTCTTAAATGTTGTTTGATCTAAAGGCCACTCTTAAAAGCACGTGAGAAATTTTAATTACAGTCATCCAAATAGCTCTTGCATTTTGTGTCTGAATATGCCTCAACAAACACCTCTGAAATCTGTCCAACCAATCCAGAACCATGCTAATCTATTCCAGATTTCTATGTTCCCTGAACCAAAGGCTTCAATTAGCTGATATTATCAGGCACAGTATTTCAAATGTATTCATTCTTGTTCATCTACAGTCATTTAGACTTTTTTTTCCCTCAGTGACACTTCAGTAAACTGTGTTTACTGAAGTGTTATTCAACTCCATCAAGTCAATAATACTGGTGAAGTATTTTCATGGTATTCATTACTTTCTGTAACCACTCATTGACTTACTGGTACAATATATCCTCTCTTTACAGGGATATTATCAGTACTTGTGCTGTGTTGCTACTCCTTCCAACAGTTTACCCTGCTTGGTATTGTGCAATATGTAGTGTATTTGGTACCATTTTACAGTAACTAACCCTAACCATTGTAAAGGGTTAATACTTAGTATTAATTTGGTTCTACACACTATAAATCTATAAATCATTTATCATCAAATCAGTTATTAACAAATTACAACACAGTTTTCATACACTGATGCAGAAACCAAGGATGGCTGGCTGATAAAGGGACAAGATAACATAAGCTAAGCAACAAGCCAAATCTGAATTTTAACAGAATAGATGCAATGGAGCAATAACCTTTTCCCCCAATTCAATTCAATTCATTTTTATTTTATATAGTATCCCATCATTAAAAAAAAAAAAAAATAAATAAAAACAAAAAATCACAGAGCTTTACAGAGACCCAACAGATTTTGGGTCATCCCATGAATCAAAATCTCCACCATGAGCCAGCAACACGGCAACAGTGGTGAGAAAAACAAACAAACAAACAAACAAAAAACCCTTTTAACAGGGAAAAAAAACAGCTCTGTGCAAATGGCCATTTTGATCTCGCCAAATAGTGAGCCTGCATCAATGTATACCTTTTTCATAATTGTGTATCATTAATTATGAAGTGATTAACCTAATTAACAACCTATTATAAATCATTCACAAACCCTTAATAAACCCTTAATAAAAGTAGTCTCATTGTAAAGTGTTGCTGAGTAACTGAGTGACCTGGCAGGAAAAGAGTGTAATTGTAGAGGACAATGGAAGAAAATATCTTGGAGTGATTCACTCTCATGAAGATATAGGGATGTATTCCCTGAGGTTCATGCCATCATCTGCACTGTACCATAGCTATTTATTTCCCATCATCCTGGTGCAGACTCAGATCCTGCCTCTGTGTAGCACACTCAGAAGTGGATCAACACAAAAAGCAACTTTCCAGAAATTCCTTCGAGATTCATATCAAAACCCACATGTCCATATCATCCAGACAGCTCTGGGGAAAACAGACCCTTTTATCTAGAGCAGATGCAAGTCAAGTTGATTTAGTATGGGAGTGAGTGACCCACTGACTGTGTGTCTGTATGTGTGTATGTTTGTGCATGCATAAATGTGCTTGTAGCCTTTTTTTTTTTTTTTTTTTTTTTTTTTAATAGATTAGGACTGAGTGACTGTGTATCCATGCATGCACAGTGTACATGCACATGTGTATAGTACTCTGAGCTTCCCAGTGCAATCGTCCTGCAATTCCTGTACCCCAGGTTCCCTGTTGAGTGTGGTGAGTCACCAATAACATGTGACATGTGTTTCCATGACAGTTTGGGGTCGGCGACATGCCCCTCTACACTGATGTACTACATCGCAATCTACTCCTTTAGAAGAGCTGTTTGAAGAGTTTGTTAAACCTACACGTTAGACAGACAAATGGAAAGGGTGGCAAAGGGGAGGATGCAGGGATAAGGGTAACAGCATGGAAGGCAGATTGAAAGAGATGGAGGGAGAGAGAGAAAAGAAAGATGTGAGAAAATGAGGCATGAAAGATGAGAGACAACAGTAGGGAAGGACAGTGATGAAAATGAAGGTGAAAAAGAGAAAACGAGAGAAATGCTGTGCTACAGTATAATGTAGCACATAATAATGTAGCACAACAGGAATGAGAGTAAAAAATAGAAAGTTAAAATGTGAAAAAGTCTATGTTTGTGCATGTATGTCTGTGTGTGAAACAGAGATAGAGAGGGAGAGAGGAGGTGTGAGTGAGTGAAATCTTGATACCAGTAAGGTTGCTTTGTTAACTTTTCCAACACCAAAAGTGATTTTTCCTGTTCACACTAGTTCAAGTTTCCATATGCACCTACATGGACTTGACAGTTATTGGCTGGTGAGGTGAAGCTGGATGTTGCACTGAAGGCACATGATGTTACAGGTTGGGTACCCTCCTTTTTCTTTTATTGTCAATATGCATATTAATCTCATCCTCTGCTCAGGTGGCAAGGAGCTTCCCTGTCTGTCCAAATTCCAGATATTTTTGACAACAAAACATCACTCACAAAAGCTTGTTTACAAGTGAAATACTTCACTTCAGAGTCTTTTATGTCTAGCTAGCTTGCTCTCTTCCGTCACATTTTATATGCAAACTGCAGCACCTTGTTTTTTAATTTTGAGAACTCAAAGGGTCAGGACTTAGAGGATTTTATTCAGAATAGACAGATCTTGCACAACTTTTATCAAGGTGTACACGAGAGTATTCTTACCAGCTCCTTTACACTATGGTTTGGACATATTTCAGACTGAGAATGTGAGTCCTTGAACAGAACTGTGCACCTTGCAGCCAAGACGACTGCTGTCAGTCTGCTGGCATAAGTTTTTTTTTTTTTTTTTTTTTTTTTTTTATTCTGTTTTACTATCTGTGTTATGTGTTATGTATTATGTGTCTTGAACTCATGCACTCTAAATTCCAGTGTGATTCAACAGCAAACAGCAAATAAATAGACTCTCTGACTCTTTCTGAAACCAAATAATGAATGACTGTCTGAACCTTTGGAATGTCATGGCTTTGTTCACTGGCTTTCCCAAGGAATTCCATAAGGAAGAAACTGCTGAAATTGAGGGGGAAACTTCTGGATGTAGTCGCACATGTGAGAAGGGCTGAAATTTTTGGATTGCTGTAGCCATTGCTGTGTTGCAACTGCCACGCTATGGCTTTAGACATTGCTCAGGGAGCGATTTAAAAAAAATGCCTGAAGGACTGTGGATATTTAATTCATATTCATATAGTGGTGGATCTCAGATTTCTCATACTTAGTCGAGAAAATGAGGAGAAGGGGAACAGAGGGGCCTGTAAATCACTTTGCGGGGTGAAAATAGAAAAAAACAAAAAAACAGATTGTTTGCTGCTCAAAACGGCTGAGTGTCAGATGTATAAATGGAGAGACCACGAGAAATGGAGTGACATAAAAAAAAAAATAGATGATGCCCTGACAAACACGAATATCCATCTGTAAACATAATAGATCCAGGACAAAAGCCAGCCGGTTTTAAGAGTCTTGTACTATGTCACTGTGAGTGCTGGATTTCATCTTTTCTTGATTTTACATCCTCAAATCTCTCTCTCACTCTCCCTTCACCATTTGACACAGCTGTATAGTGACTGGAATCACAGAATATGGATTTGAACGACGGTTTACCCATATAATGAGTATTTGATATTTGGTGGCCAGATCAGAGCTTTAGGCTTACAGTAAATGCACATGCACAAACACACACACATACACACACAGGTAAAGTATAGTTTGGTTATAAGCTGGCCAGCAGACCATGAGCAGATAAAATCACCCCACTTGTCCCCAGAATTGGGTCAGCTTTATCTAAAATGTGTTTGTTTGATTTTTCCCCCCACATCCCTTATTTATTGTCTCTCTCTTCTCAATGAAGGTTATACAATACAGTGTAGGCCTAGAATTATCTTGACCTTAACACTGGCTCTTGCAGCACACACTGCTATTTTTCTGGGGGAATATAGCCATTACACTGGAATGAAGCAGTGTAAATCAAGTTCATGGTGGGTTTCCTGCAGTGCAGACAGCATCACAAGAAGACAGGACAACATAAAGTAAAGGAACATGTATGAAAAGAGATGCCTGCTGAGTTCAAACACTAAAAGTCTGCATTAATTCATAAACTATTTCTAAAGTTCTTTTCTGGGATATATACCATTTTTATGGGCCTCCTACCGCAAAAAGAACTTACAAATCATGGGTTGTGATTGCATCACTAAATGTGATTCAAAGTCAAAACTACTTTATTCGCTAAGGATCTAAACCATACAGGAATTTGTAGTAGGTCAATAAGTCATACACTCTCAATCATCTTTTATATCTGTATATCCTTTATGAAGAGACAAGCTTTCTTGTTTGACGCAAAATGACCTTGTGCTTTCCTTATGACCCTGGAAACCCAATTGAAATGTGATATATTAGCATTGGCATGATGATGCAGTAATTAAGGCATCCAATGGTCCATTCAGTCCACTCCAATCAATAAATCTGATCAGATTTCAGTTGGCCCCTTCTCACTCAGTTGTCATCATTTCCTGTTATTTGTGGCCCCCTCTGGTCAGAATTATTGACAGTGCGTTGGAGGAGGAGCTCTAATTTCAAAGGCTTAGATTAGTACCGCTTGTCATACATTGTATTTGTTCAAGACTGTATTGGATTGTTTTTTTTTGTTTTTTTTTTCTGCACTCCTGGTTTGCTCTTTTTAGAATTCGTTTGTTTTTTTCTTCAGTACTTAAAAATTGCAATTATACATTCAATATGCTATTATACAAACCCAATCCTTAAGGATATCATAACCTTGGGAAGAAAACATGAAAAACAACTGACCTTTTCATGAGCTCAGTAAATAATGAAAATGTTTATAATAATACATGACCGATTGATTTAAATACTAGTAATAAATCCTGCACATGTGCTCGGTAGCCATTTCTAGTCAGGGGATCTTCTGTCTAACACCTAACCTGCTGTGAGATGGAAATGTGGGCCATAAACCAAACAACTGACAGTGAACCTTTTATTTCATTGCCTTTTTTTATTATTATTTATTTCTTTATTTTTTTACCACCCTCACAGGTAAGACGGTTGTTCAAATTAGCCAGCTCACCCCAGCTAAAGACCCCGCTGGGCAGCATCCGTATTCATCAATGCCATAAGGCCAGACCAATTCTAATATTATTTTATGGCCATGGCATTTTTCATCCACCCAGCCTCCAATAACTTCCAACTCAGATTTTATGACTTTGCTCTTCCTCTCTCTTTCCCCTTTTCTGTCTGTCTCAATATATCTCTCACTTACTCTCAATCTCTTTCACTTGATCTTTCTCTCTATCAATCTCTCTTGTGCCATATCTCTCCCTTTTCTCTCCTCTAGCCCTTTACTCTCTTTCTCTATCATCACATTCTGTGCTTTTTCAACTATCCTCTTCTTTTTTTCCTCCCTGCCTTCTTCCTTGCTTCCCTGCTCCCCCTGTCTTCAGTTTTTCATTTACGGCTAGCTGCGGCGGGCCGGGTAATGAAGGCAGTGTTATAAAGTATGGGAGGTGCCCCGGGGCAGGCTCACAGCCTATGTATCGGCAGACAGAAAAATTGAAATAGGATGGGGATGGAGACAGAGGGGCAAAGACTAGAGGATTAGAGGCCCATGAAATATAGAAAAGTCCAAGATTAGAGAAATCTAGAAAAACACTGAAAGAATAAAGAAAATCGGTGGTGGTATGTGAGCTCAATCCTTGCGTGATTTCCCGTGTGTGGAAAACTATACTTGACACTGACTAGCCGGACAAAGGAAGAGGAGCAAGAAAGCTGCCAGACACATAAACAAATAAATAACCAATCAAAAGAGCAAATAAGTCAAACTCAACCTTAGCTTCAGTAGAGGAACCAATTGTTTTGCCTTAACCTTAAGATCGGTTTTTCAAAAGCTGCAAACAGGAGCTGAAGGAGCTGCTTCTTTCAGTGTCAGGAAATATCTAGCCTTGACAGAAAATGATTTGAAATAGTGATGGAATGGACACAGAGATTGCAGAAACTGAGGAATATTGACAAATGTGATGTAGAGAACAGCATATAGCCATGTATAGAGAAGGAATGTATTGACTGTGAAATGTAGGGAACTTGCTTGTGTTGCTCACTGGTCTTGTTTTCATCTTAAATACAGCATTTGTTTGTGAAACAACATATGCTCATTACATACATACAATAATGTAATTCTACAAGCTATTTTGATTGTGAGCCCTCAGCGCCATGACTCAGTTCTGAGTCATGGCACTAAAGCACATAAAAACCTGTTATTCACTGAGTGTTATTTTCAGGCAATGAACTCACAATAGAAACACAAGGTCAAAATCCACATTATATTTATGTATCTTGGCCACATGTTTCAGAATAAAGTCTCCTACCTCAAAATTGTATTTCAGCACACTCTTAATTACTTGCTACTCTGCACATCTAACAGTGAATATACATGCATACATATACAGTATACATACATATATACTGTATATACAGCACAGTACATAGATATATTGTAAATGTCCATATATACCACACATACTGGATGTGCATACCAAATATTTTCAATATCACAACAATAGGTTAGTCTATTATTGCAGTAATTTTATTATTCCGAAAGTGAGAATCCATTATATTCTTCACAGTTACTAAAGAAATATCTTGTTTAACTAAACCATATTCATTTGAAAATATATGCATCATGAGACTTTTTTTTCCCCTCACCATAGTGCTTTTGGCAAAGTGGAAAGTGAATAATTAAGAACATTTGCTCCCCGACCCAAAATCAGTTGCACATCAGTTCAAAACAGGTCAGTAAAAATTCTGCAAGGTCTCCAGCTTTGGGAAATAATCAGCCTTGGTAGAAGAAGTGGGGAAGGACAGAAATACTGGAAGAGACACAAACAGATAAATAAGTAAAGAAAGGGGAAAATAAAAATCTGAAATGGGCATCCAGTGGGTACACTACCACAGACTCAAGGTGTTAAATTTTGTTAAGAGTCGTTGGCTAGCTCAGCACTTTTTGAGTGCAGGCAGAGTTGTTGGTGGTGAGGGAATACCACACAAATCAGTTGGGAAAGTAGGCAATAACCAGTAGAGCCAGAGGCAGGGTAGCTTATCCTAACTCAAAGCATTGGCCAATAACCTCCTTGAAGAGTTTTGCCCTGGGGCACTTTCTAAAATGACACGTAGACGGCTGTTAGTGAATGTGATTACCGACTTTGAGGTCTGAAGTAAAGATGCAGGCATATTAGATACCTGATTTCAGGATTTAAGCTTCAAGAGAGGGGTCAGCAACCATGCCTTTCCTATAGGTTCAAACACAGTCAGATCAGTCGGTCACTTTAGAAATGCATATGTGTGTGTGTGTGTGTGTGTGTGTGTGTGTGTGTGTGTGTGTGTGTAGCAGTAGATAGCCAGGAGATGCAGCACTGGGAAGCAGCTACCTAAGTCAACTAAGTCAACACAATAGACAGTTAGGTTGCTTATAAATTACTTATCACGGGTCCCAATGTGTCTGTGCCCAGTGGTATTTTATCACTTCTCTGTTTCAGCTGCTCACTGTTTAGTCACTGTATTGAACTTCTGCTAACTCTAGCTAATGTCAACTTTTACTCTACAGCTTCTGTCTAATGTTGAGTGCTGTGTGTTTCTTGCAGGCAGCTGCTGTAATAATAAATCTAGTGGTCATTTCACAGTTCTACTCACCTGGCAACTTCACTTCTTTTATGTACATGTGTACATGCCTGAGTTGCCCCCAGTAAATATTAAGAGATTTTTCTACACTTCACCACCCATACTATGTTCTGTACTCTTTGATTAAAATGAAAATTTTTACCTAATGTCTTAGAGTAGACAGGAATGATTGAAATGTCTTTTTAACTGTAAGTATTGCAGCAGCGGGGCATTTATGGGGATACAGTGGTTTGCTATTAAAAAAAGGCTGTGGGAGGAAGGTGGGGTGAGGGGGCAATGACCCCTTGTACCCTGTGTTTTTCCAGCAGCTGTGAGTCTGATCTACCCAAGATCTCTCTCCCTCTTCTCACATTATAGGTATATCAGCTTAGACAAAGTGGAGCTCTTCTAGCTAACTACTGCACTGACACAGTTTAGAGGTTTCAGTCTTAAGAAATCACAAACCTTATCCAACCTGAGATTTTATGAGTTGATGACAGCAAAGCTGGAGACAAAGTTGGGTAGCAGCTCTATAACAGCTAGTGTACTTTTCACATGCAGTTATTAACCTGCTATTAACACACAAAACATCATTCTACCACCAGACTGATCTGTGAGTTTTCACTGAAAACTGATGCTGTTACCACAATAACAATAGTGATATGTGTGTATGTGCACATGCAGTATTATGTGAATGCAGGTACAGAGTGGATCTGTGGTTCAGTATTCAATAGGCTTTGAGTTACATTCAGTTTCTTCATCTATTTGGATGATAGGATAATTTTGTTGGGTAAAAAAATAGGTGTCCCTGTATGTTTTCTACATTGTACCAGATATACAGTATAGTAATTGACAGGTATTATCCTCATGGGTATTATGCTGGTGACACCAACACACTGATGGCTGATCTCATTATATATCACCTTTGACCCTCCAAAGCCTTACAAAATAGGGGTCACAGAAAAGGTTATTTCCCTTTTGCCTTCAGTAACTTTAGGCGACTGCAATATGGCCTAAGGACATTGATGAGACATTAGTAATCATGTCCACTCAATGTAAGAGGAAGGCCGTCCTGTGTAATGAGTGCTTCTATCATGGTTTCCATTAGGGATCAGCTGGACAAAATGAGGCCTTGCTCATTATATGTCACTCATTTTTCCTTTGAAACACAATTTATGTCATATCTGTTGGCATAATAAAGAAGACTGGCATGTAATTTAACATAAATGTATGGTGCATTTATCCCTGTGCTCTGAACATTTGCATTTCATGTCTGAGGATCTTTGAGGAGCAGCTGGATCTCTTACATTGAGTGACTTTCAATGCGTAAGGAGGGAGACGTCCCGTGTCTTCCTCCGGGGTGCTTTTATAGGATTTGATATTGTCTGTTGCTGGATTTGAACTTGTGACCTGTCAGGTATGAGGCGGTAAAGATAATACTAGTTTGACCCTGTTTTTAGGCCCTGAGGCAGAAAAGGGCCTTGTATGAGGGGAAGACAGAAGTACACGTTGAGTTAGATTGATAGCATAGCTTTAGACACAGTTTGACTACACTTGTAACACGATTATCCCCATATGTAAAAACACAATTAATAGCCTAATATCTGCATCTATGTTCTATCATTGTGATATTGTCTGCAGATCTGTTGTATTTTCTGATCACAGTGTTAGAATGAGCAGAGTGGGTGAATATAAGATTGACACAACACAAATTAATTTAGCTGAATCTACCTGCTTTATTAGACATTTTGACAAGATATTTGACATATAACTACTACATCTTAACTATTGCAAACACACACACACACACACACACACACAGAAAGAGAGAGAGAGAACAGCAATAAGAGGCAAATATAAAATACAAGGCCATATCAAAATAGGTGCACAAATGTTGGAAGAGGCAAAATAAATAAATAAATAAATACATAAGATTATAAAATACAAAACCCACTAAGAGCAAACATGGATGAGTTTTTATTTTTAGAGGGAAAAAAATGTTTTTAGTTTTTTTTTTCTTGTTGGTCAGTGGAGAGTAAGCCTTTGATCGAGAGTGTGAGGGTATTCCAGAGCTTTGGAGCTGCCACCACAAAGGCATGATCTCCCTTCTCACGAGCCTTGATTGCGGAACAGTTAAACACTTAGGTAGCCAGTGCAAAGTTGCAAGTAGCGGCTTCAAAATCAACTCATGCAACAAGAGATAATCAAAATTACAGCCATTAGAAATGCCCTACAAAGTTATTTTTTAGTAAAAAGAGGATGGAGAACATGCAATGGCTTTATTAAAATGTCTGCCAGCCGGTTCAGGCAGTTTCTGTCGATAAAAGCCTTGATAAAAGTGTTCTGCTGTGCTTTCTGCTGGTGAGCAGGATAAAACTCTTAGGGCTCCATTTTTATGATGACACATGCAATGGTTTTGCAACACAGCAAAGTGGTATTTGTATTGGGCACAGAGATTTTTTTTGTCCCTGTGCCCATTTGGTATTTTGTTGGCTTGTCATGAAGTCAAACTTGTGCCGAAGAGGGAGAGGAGGTGCAGCAGGGGGTGTGTCAGCAGCGATCAAGCCGAGCAGTGCAGTTTTGGTGACAAGGATTAACCAGGATTTGTGCTTGCTGCTTGCCTGCTCAGACCAGGTCAAACCGGCAAGCCACAAAGAAAAGTCTGCTCTGCGCTCTTTCCATGGCTTTACCAAGCAATGCACTCGTAAGCAGCTCCTGTTCAAATAATTACACGCTATTTTGTGGATGATATGTCAGACAATTTGATAAATCCCTCAAGCAGGAAGAAAGAAGAAACTGTCAGTTGTGTGCCATGATGCATGGATGTAGGACTGTGGAAGTGGCTGTATTCTCCATAGATGTCAGAGGCTGGCTGGTGGATGCTTCCCTCCTCTAGCCAAACTGTTCATGTGGTTCACTGCCAACTTCTGTTTGGGTCTTTGCCTGTAATCGCTGAACTGGTTCCTACATGGGCAACATTTCTCAGAAAAAAAAAACAAAAAAAACAGAGCAACAAGGTAACCATATGTGTCATCTCCACCCAAGCTATTAAGGTGCTAATAGGATTTAAGATGCCATATATCAACAGTGATGATTCTGTACCTCCCTCACAGGGATATCAGTTTCCTCTTGGGGGAAGTTTTTGGGATGGAACTGCATCAGATTATTTTCGGGCATCACAAAATTGACAGAACACTGTGGTGCAGAGTGCATTGCTTCAAAAGGAGAGGGAAAGAGGTGGTTATGTTGATCACAACTAATGCCAGGCCATTCCACACTTACTTTATACCACGTAATCCCATCTTGAATCGAACTGCCAGTTACTGCACCCTATGGGACAGCAGGTGCCATCAATTCATGAAGAAAGAGCTTTTACAGTTATTACCATTCTGTGCCAATTCACTGAATGACTGAAAAACTGCGCATAACAATCGGTGCAGTTACCACATTTCAAATCAACCATGTCACCAAAATAGCCCAGTCTCTTACTGAGGCTGGTAATGATGTTAAAGGAGCAGTAGCATTTTCTGGGCTCATTCATATGGAAATCTTAAGAGCTGCCTCACTCTTTGAGCATCATGTTAACCAGGAGACAATAAGAGTAAGCTTGTGCCAGAATGCCATTTCAGCATCTGAACCAGTGAAGTGGCAGAATGTGAGTTATAATAAGTGCATTGTGCAGATTGCCCTGAGTGCAGTGTGAGACCCACAACACAGCACAGTACAACACGAGCAATCTCACAAATTCAATAATTTTAAGAGCACCAAATTCTCTGTATGTGTGTGTGTGTGTTGTGTGTGCGCGTATGTGTGTGTGTGTGTGTGTGTGTGTGTGTGTGTGTGTGTGTGTGTGTGTGTGCATACTCCATATGCTCTATTGCTGTGGTCCAGAGTGCCATGGATGCCACAAAGTTAATCAAATACACAGCAAGTCAAGAGGTGGCCACTACACATTTGTCATGTCTGCAACATTTAACAAAGAATACCTCAGCATGTGGATCCGTGTTGGTGTCATACTGTTTTCAAAGCTGCCATCAAAATGGTGCTCATACAGTAAACCATGGAGCCCAGCTGTCACACCATGACCCAGATGTGCATATGACCACAGGAGGAGTTAGAAGGGCATCCTGTATTTGGTCTACTCCCCATAGAAAACTTCAGAAGGCACTTACTGGGACATGGAAGGACTTTTTGTTTTTGCCCTCAGGGGCTGCAGTGAGGGATCTGAGATTCATGTGTTATTATGGCCTAGAGGAGAGAGAGAAAGAGAGGGAAAGAAAGAGAGAGAGAGTGAGAGGGAGGGAGAGAGAGACAGAGAGAGGGAGAGAGGGAGAAAGAGAGTGTGTGTGTGTTTGTTTTTGAGTGGATGCTTTATTAGGTTGTGCGTACAGTGAATGAATGTGTAAGAATGCATGTCTTTGTGGATGTTTTTACATGCATTTCTGTTTATGTGTCTGTGTATGTCCGTGTGTGTGTGTGTGTGTGTGTGTGTGTGTGTGTGTGTGTGGGAGTGTGTTACTTTAGCCTGGAGGCAGAGTGAGTGAACTGTGTCTCTTGGTCCCTTAACACCCTCTTTGCTGTCACCACCACTGTGCAGCCACACTATCACACTCCTGGTAAACACGCATGCCCAAATTAGTCTTTTATGGCCTCAAATAATAGAGTCACACCATCATGAATGCTTAATATCGTTTCCCAAGCTCTCTGCTGACAAAAGCATAATTAAGGCTTGTACACAAATGCTCTGGTACAATGAAAATTGCACCATTTTCAGCAAATTCATGAGTGTAGTTTAAGTCAAGACACAGTGTGTTTCTTGTTATACAACAGATTCGACCAGGTGATTTGATTGGAAAGAAAGAAAATTCACTGTAATAACTCTCATATACAATAACTGTAATTTATACATTATAACTACATTTGTACTGCGTCAGCGTGAAGGTGGACATATTTCCAAAAACAACATTAGATTAAATTATGAATCATAGTCAAGTTTAGGAAGCGTTGCTCAACAGGTGACCTTCTGGGCAACAAAGTAGAATGAGCAGATAATGTTACTGCCATGGAAACATCAGGGCCAGCCAGCTTGAGGTTGGAAATCATTTATTTTCAGTTCAGTTGAGGATTGAATTCTGACTAAATTGTTTGTGTTGGTGTAGCCGGTCTAGCCCGATACTGCCTCCGCTACACTTCCTGCGTGTGATGAACGAGGCATGGACGACGGCAGGTCTGCTTGTCTGGCGGATTTATTTTCTGTCTGTATAAAACACATGAATTTCAATATAGCACCTTTTTTGCGACCGTCCACCAGAAAACACACCTCTCCTTTACGCGGCTAGCGCCAAGTGAGTCAGCATTTTAAAATATTTAGGTTCAATTTTACATTTCAAATTTCAATCAACAAAACAAAATACATCATAAAACAAAATATCTCATTCAATAATTTTATCCACAGAAAAATTTTTCCATCCACCAGCAGGAATTTTTTTTGCATTTCACAAATTAACAACAGCACGAATGTGACAAAACAACAAAAAGGGAGCTCACATACCTGTATAAAACACATGAATTTCAATATAGTACCTTTTTTGTGACCGTCCTCCAGAAAACACACCTCTCCTTTCCGCGGCTAGCGCCAAGTGAGTAAAATTACCACGAAGCAACAGGAAGTGACGTTGCCGCAGTGTCAAAGGTCATGCAATAAAAAAATAAATTTAACAAAATAAAGCTCCCCAAAATAATACAGAAACAGAGTTTTCTTGTGAAAACTAACAGCAAAACATGAACATAAACAGATTTTAGGTGAAATATAACAATCTAATTTATACATCTGTTTCATTGGCATAGATGAAAATTGTTTAAATAAGTAAGTCATAATCTCTTGTGTCTTATTACAGATGAATGGCATTGTTTGTTGAACTGTTGTATAAAAGCAATATCACACTCGGAGTCGTGCTGTTATACATGGCTGTGATTATCCTCAATCGAATCACAGCCGTCAGTATGACAGCACTCCATCTTGTATGATATTGCTTCATTAACACAACATGCACATATGCCTTGCTGTTAAACAACACAAAAGATGTGCTGTATGTGCTTCATGTGTTGAACATCATATTTACAGAGGGAATGCAATTTTGTTTAGAGCTCATTGATAAAAATGATAAAGAAATAGGCTCCAAGTCTACAATTATCTTATTATGCAAATGATGACCGAAGAGAGTGGTTTTTCACTGTGCTGTCTGTGTGGCTGCCCTTGTCTGTAAAACAAAATGCCTCCTCACCTGAGGGTTTTTTACACCTTTCTCTGTACCTTCCTCCACATTTTCTGCAAATTAGCGAAGAGCCCACCACTTCTTATTAATAACTGTTTAGCTTTTTTTTTTTTTTTTTTTTTGCATTCATCTACTTTTAATTATGTTTCATGTAATTGTCAGATTTGCTTGTAATGGAATTGAGTTAAAATGCAAAAGCATGATTATCATTATTTTTTTTTTTTTATTGATTTTGATGTTTGTTACTGTGACTCAATTTTTTTTCTTGTCAGCTCTCTGAAGAATACTGGCTAGATCAGGTGACAGGACTGTCTTCTTGCAGGACACTGGATAATTTGGTTTCTTCATGTACTGACATTATGTTAACGTGGAGCTAATGAAAGAACTGCGATGACTGAAATTATGGATGTTTTTCGATTTTTTTTTTTAAGCAATTGTTATTCTCAGACAGGGCTTTTTTAATAATTCAAATGACTTGCACTGTCCTATTTGTGCATGTTTTATACCTGACACCAGACAGTGGGAGTATCTCTATGCATTATAAAACGACCAATTTTACTTGCCACTCTCCTTCTGCCTTTCCCTTCCTCTATCCCCTCTTTTCTTTTCTCTTTCTGTCTCAAATCTTACCTCCCCTACTCTCTTCCCTCTTTCTTCTCCTTCTCTCCTCCTCTCCTGTTCTCTTTGTCTCCTCATTTATTTACTACTCCATCACGTGTCTACACCCACCCCCAAATCTCTTTCTATCTGTCTCTCCTTCTCTGACTGTTCCTCTGTAAAGCACCTAATACAAATCATGTTGTCGTTCACCGCTCCCAGAATATAGATCAGATCCCTGTGACGTTATAGGAGTGCATGAATAATTCTGGAAAAGTTGTCTAGCCAACTCATTCTTCTTGTTCCATATGTCCCCTTGTCTGCTGTTGTTCGTGCTTACGGGGCAAAAGACTTAGGCATCAGTGAGGAGAGAGAGAAACCAGACGAATGCAGACAGGGAGAGAAAGATAGCCTTGATTTGTGAAAAGAAAGAAAAAGACCAGTGATTTTTTTGTTTCCACTGAAAAGTGAACATAGAAAATCACCCTAAATCAATCTTTACTTGTAAGCATTGCATTTTAAACAGAGGCAATGTTCTCGTTATTTCCAAATGTGGGCCTCGTGCATGTTTTATGCCCTCTTTAAGGCGATGTCTATGAGCAGAATGCTGAATAATTGACGAGATGCGAAGCTGGATCAAACGGCAAGTCTGCCTCTGTTTGTGTCTCTCTATGCACAAGCTTCTCTTTCTGTGTGTGTGAGAGTGCGCATGGGCATATGGCCATGTACCGTTGGTGTGTGTGTGTGTGTATGTGTGTATGTGTGTGTGTGTGTGTGTGTGTGTGTGTGTGTGTGTGATAGTTAGTGCTTGGTTCTTTACCCTTTTTTATGTGTGTTTGGTATAAGAAGGAAATTTGCTTTTAACTCCTATATGCATATGTGTGTGTTTATGTATATGGATGTCTGTGGGTATGTGTGTGTGTGTGGGTATGTGTGTGTGTGTGTGTGGACACACGTGTACACGCATGTGTGTGCGCGAAAGGGAGAGAGAAAGCACTGCTTCTTATTTTTTGTGTAGCTTATGTTTGATTGGCCATAACAGTAGGCTGCAATGTGTGTGGACTGTCTACCAAAACAGGTCTGCTTAAAGGACAAACAGCTGTTATCTAACTCAGTGGCTAACAAACTCAGTGTTGTTTGGGCTTCTCAGCTGTCATGCATCAGTTATGGCTGCATTAAAATGCCCAGCACATAACCACCCACGAGAAAACACTGACTTTGTTTTTATCATCACAAAAAGTGGATTTGCCTTCAGTGAGTTCTGTTGATTTAGCTGCTTTTGAATCTATTGGCGTAAGTTGCTGTAACAAGTGTCTGGCCAAGTTTTTATGACGGTGCGGGCAAAAGTGTGATGGTAATAAGGCTATTGTGAATCTGTATACACATAACGTATCTCTGGATATCCTCAGTGTCGCTGCAAATTCTGATGATGCATGGCAGTGGAGAGGAAAATGTGCTTTTCAAAATATTTTTGTGACTCAGAGTTTTAGAGTGCATACCTTCCAACTGTCTTCAATCAAGGGATGTATTCTCTTCATTCATGATAAAAAAAAAAAAAAAAAAAAAAAAAAAAATATATATATATATATATATATATATATATATATATATATATATATATATAGGTTATTCTATCTACTACACTGGATTATACATATTGCATTGCTCCTACGCAGGGGAGGGGCCAATTCAAATCCATCTAGCCTGCTCAAAATTTAAATAGAAAATGCAAACAATTTAACTAATAGAGCATTCATTCTCATATTTTTCTTAATATGATACTTTATTTCTGTGGAGAAATTGTTTTTGCACTAGCTCTGCTCCATAGGGAGGTCAGAGTACAGTGTAGGTGGGTTTCTTGCTCAGGTACGCAGGCTTGAAACATACGCTTACTCATTCGAGGGCTTGAACCTGCACTGCCTGGCTGATGGGCCATTTCCCCACTCACTACAGCATGCTGCCCTGCTGCAGGTTAGATGTCTTGACCGTGTGTTTTTTTTCTTTTTTTTTTTTTTTCTTGTGCCAAATGGTTTACAAGAAGAAAATCCACTTCCTGAATTTATTGAATTGAACACCCTGCTCTCCTCTGTCCTCCCAATGTCAGGGCCGTGCAGGTGAGACTGTAACAAAAAATCAGCACCTATTTTCTTGTTCTGTTTAGCTACTGTATCTGTAGTGTTAAGCGTGAGGGCAGGGCCGGACTGGGAGATTATTTCAGGCCAGGAGGTAGTCATCCACCCGGGCCTGCGTGAGGGTATAGTGTTGCTCTGCCAATTTAACTATTTTTAAACTAAAAGGATTCTGTCTTTCTTACAAATTCAAACCTTTATGAATAACTATGCTGCAAGCAATGACCTTCATTCAATTAAAGTGTTTGCAGCACGCTGAACTGGAGATTATACTCTTGCTTTTCTGTGCTGTATAATATCCTATCAGGCACTGGTGCTCCACAACCTATTCTCCCGAACCACACACACATGCGTGCAGGCACACACTCTCACAGCCCCCTACCATTGCCCCATACACCCCGCACCTTATCCTCCTCCACTGCATGCTCACACTCAATTGAACCTGTCATCTCCTCTTTGGTCCCCTAATGGCCGTCTACTCCTAGAGAGCTATTAGAGTACAGGACGTGTTATTGGAAATCAAAGAGGATTTGGAGACCAGGGCGTCCTCCTCCAGGGGAAAGCACCCAGCAGAGGTCAACATGTTACACAAACACACTCGGTCAACCCTGACTGCTCGGATGGATAGGCTCTGAATAAATCCTCTGTTTCCATCTCAGACTGAGGTTATTCTTTTTCAGTGGGATTAGTGAGGGTGTGATTATAAAGAGCTGATGTTATGTGGACACATTTCAGGCTCTGATGCACAGCTTCTATGCTTGTGTTATTTAAATCTTAATCTGTCTCTTATTTAATTCTACACATGCTTCCTTTGTATCAGCTCAAGCCAGACTCCTCAGATTACAAAGCAAAGCCTGAGAAAAACGTGCCTTGTTCTGACATTTAACCCTCTGAAACCTTCATGTAATTGTCTTTATTTCTTTCAAAGATATTCAAAATCACTAGTTTGGCTCTTGTCTAATTGATTATATTCATTCAAGCAATGTTAGTGGGCATTTTGGGAAACACATGCCCGTAGTAATCTAGTGAAATGTAGAACACAAAGGAACAGCCTGGCAAATAGAAAAGAGTCAAAAAAGGGGCTGCATAAAGAAAAGTTCAAAGTATTTGGAATACCTCCAGGGGCTGAAGATAAGCATATCATCCATACTCTGTCTTTGTTTTTGCTTTATTACTACATATGTGTGTTACATAACCTGCCCGTATTAGACCTTACCAGGGAAAAAATATTAAAGGACAAAAAAGAAAACATTGAAGGGGTATAATAAGTTCCACAATAACATATGTGTTACTGGGTTATTAATCAGACTGAAATTTGTTACAGGAGACTTTGACAAAAGGAATCACATGCTGGAATGCTGGTGATGGAGGATAGACTAATAACATTGGGGGGGAAAAATCATGGAGCTAGGAAAGCTGAGTTGGAAGTTGAATTGTAAAAGGGAGGGGTCACTTTTTCCTTCAAATGTGAAATGTGTAATTTGTTTCAATAATTATTACTTCCTATCTGTTGGACAGAGGTTATATTTTGTCCCGATTCGGTTTGTATGTTTGTTTTATTTGTTTGGTAGCAGGATATTTCTAAAAGTTATTAACAGATTTGCATGAAACTTTTTGGAAAGGTTGGTCATGTGCCAAGAAAGAACTGTTTCAATTTTCACACTGCATGGACATTTGGGGTGTGTGATGGTGGTGGATCTGATTAACTTTTGGTGAATATCCAGCATGTGGAACTGGCATATCCTCACAGCTCCATAGTGTTGGCAGCTCAGTTTAGGTTTGCTGTACCATCATAATTAACAGATAGATTCATTTCCATCATTTTAAGGGATGTTTGTTGTTTTGTGTTTTTTGTACTTTTATAGTGATAGAACCGAACAAGGCATTAGATAATGAGATATTGTGCCTGTATTTGGATACTTCTGTCCAAAATATAGATAGTAATATATATTGCTGGAAAAACAAAGTATTCTGATGCCAGGAGGACTGTCATGCCTGTATGCAGGAAGTGACTTTGAAAAGTGAGGAGAAATTTGGAAATGTAGATGTGTGTTATGAAGATGTGGCTAACAATAGCAGTGGGGGGGCATTAACCCAGGCAATATGCAAAGGCTTGACTGTGCAAATCAGAAGCTTCATTAATGTTTCATATTGTATTTCTGTTCACTTGCAGTTCCATCTTGTGCCTCTATTTACTTCAGGACCCAAACTGAGTAAATTTAGACTCACCCTGTGAGCTTGGCTTATAAAAACTAACCAGCGCAGTTGTCATGTGGAAATGCTACTATGGATGTACTGTTGTTGAAATTTTGTCATAATCATATCCATCACCTCAGTGAAGAAATTTTGAAAGTAAGGGTTAAACCTGCACTAAGCAATTACAGAACCTGATTAACATTCCTGAAATGAACCTGTGCTTTATGGAGATTTTTACACTGCTAATTATATGAATCAATATCAAGGTGCTAGGCTTTTTTGCAAGGCATTTTGCTGTTTTCTGCCTCTTTTCTCTCTTTATTGTCAAATACTGGCCCTGAACGTAGCTTCGCCCACCCCTCCTGCTAAAGTATAATACCAGCGCTCTCCCATTCCCAGTTGCCTTTCCTGTTCAACTTCTTTCAAAGCATCTATGAAACCGCACATTCTGCAGATAAACATACCTAAATCAGTCATACCAGTGCCTCTCTTGCTGCAATCAGCACTGCGGTGAAAGGAAAAGTTCATCAAAAGCAGATTTTTACCTTGTTGCTGAAAGTCTGCAGCTTCACCATATTTTCAAATTTGTCAGAGACAAAATAATCCAAGTAATCCAGCAAGAGCCTTGTGACAGTGAGATAGATTCCTTGTTTCCATTTTTTTGCCCTAACTTTCGATTTTGTGTCGTGAACCCAGTTTGAGCTCTCAACCCCCTCTGGTGGTCAGAAATCGCTTAATGCAGCTTTAAATGGTAACACTTTATTTTCAAGGTGTGTTTGGATGACTGACATACCATTGACACAGCTGTGACATGAACATTGTCTTACCTATTGTCAAGCTGTCACGGCAAAAACAAAGTAGGGAAAAACACAATTGACTGAATGACACCAGTCATAAATATTCATCAGCTTGATGACAGCTATCATTATCGTGACAGTGTTATGAACATAATTTCAAATAAAGTGTTACTGGTTAAATTTATTTAATGGAATGCAAAGAATCATAATGCATCTGATCTCATGGTAAAGGTATGAGGGATGAGGGATGAGGAAGATTGAGAACAAAGGAAATATAAAGAATATAAGGAGAATATAGGGGATTTCCACTTCACAAAGATACACCACCATGTTTTTCTCTTGTCTTTTGATGACATACAAGTGATATCTGCTCAGTATTCCAGTGCAAAACCAAGGTGTGCCGGTAGTGTATCTCACAAAGTATACAAAATACTCCTGATCTCATACTTCTCTGATAGACCATACAGAGTACACAGAGCAAGAAGCACAAATGCAATGCTATGCAAAGACATGGGCACCTGAGTGACTCTATTTAATCTGTCCAGTTACATCTACTTGATGTTCTTGTGAGAAACCTGTGCGTATCTGTTTCTCTCATTGTCAGTCTCTCACTCACACTTTTGCCACATTTAACAGTGATCAAACAGCCAGAATGACAGCAGACAGTGACACACACAGATACACACACACACACACACACACACACATTCTAGCATGAGTCAGCTAGGATTCCCGCTGTGCAGCCTGTGCTGGAATCTTTAGCTTGCATCAGGGACAATCACACTCACACAGACACACATGCACGCACGCAGGCACACGCACACACACACACACACACACACACACACACACACACACACACACACACACACACACACACACACACACACACACACACACACACGTACACATACGTACATACACTTGCATATGTACACACAGACGCACATTCTTTCTTGCAGTACGGCACACCCACACTCATACACGCACATACACGCACACCCACCCACCCACACACACACACACACACACACAAACACACACCTGGTAGAACCAAGACAGGGAAGGCCACCTTTGATGGCTGCCCAGGTTTTGTGGGGCTGTTGCTGGCGTTGCTTGACAGACAGACGAGATGTACTTCAGTTGAGAGCTGCTGTCTGAAATCCTGCTGGGCCTTTTGTCCCAAGCTGTGGGTTGTCATTTTTTTTTTTTTTTTTTGTTACAAATGAGAGTGTTCACGGAGAGATAAAAGGAATGAAAACTAGCTCACAGCACTGGAGTTAACAGGTCTGTCATTTCAGAGAAATAATATGTATTCTGAATTGTATTGAAAAACCAAAAGCAAACTTTAACTCATTTTCCCCACAAATAACTAAGAATCAAGACTGCTATGGAGATGCGATGCCACTTTAAAACTGTCAAAAATAAACAGCTGGACATGAAAACTAAGTGGCGGTAGCCCCAGAGTAGATCTACAACAGCAGACTTATGTCATGACAACCAGGGTAGAGATTAAATTACCATGAGATTCATATAGAACAGGAGATACAGTATGAAGGCTGGAATCAGTGTAGGTTATTATTTTACAGTAAGAAGCCCACTGAGGGAAAAAAAAATCATCATCTTTGTCATAGTCATAGTACCAAAAAAGGAAGCAGTAATCTTCCACTGAGTCACCATGACATTTGAACTGGACAAAGATTTTCTGTTGCCCTCCCCTAGTTCTTTGTATCCCTTTCTTTCTTCAGCAAAACAGATTTTGCAGAAGAGTGCACGGTATGCTCTGTTTTTTTTTTTTTTTTTTTTTTTTTACTCACTCTGTCCCAGCCATCTATAGCATATTTAACCTTTCTTATGTTTTACTCTTCTACTGTCTGTTTCTCCAGAATAATTTTGGGAAAAAAATGCTGAAAAATAAATCAAACAGATCTAATGTGAGGTGCCCATTTGGTAGCTTCAGTGTCATACCTACTCTGACTCACCCCTCTTTCATCTGACATCCAGACTGAAGTCTGAGTAGGCGCTGTAGGAGAGATCGTTACGTTGCATCTTGGCAACCGGTAAATTTGTCCATGACTCACCTTTGGTTCATGAACCATGAGTTTGAAATATACTGCTCTATCTGATGCGGTTCACCACTTTGTAGGTGGCAACACTTCCCTGTGTAAAATCACCAAAGTCGAACTAGCTTCTGTGTGATTGTGTTCCAGTCTGGCTGTACAGGCAACAATCAGACACATGAGTGGGACAAAAGCCTGGAGCTGTAGCCCTCAGACTGTGATACTGAGGCCACACACACTTTGATGCAGGTCCAGATGTGTGTGTGTGTGTGTGTGTGTGTGTGTGTGTGTGTGTGTATGTGTGTGTGGCACAGTTCGGTGTGAGAGATATTGGAGACAACTGTGCCCTTTTCAACCACACACACCCAAAGCAAGCACAGCATTTATCGGCAAATTATTTTTTTCCAGCAAATTTCAGATTCACATACATGATGACACACCAGCATGATAACAGAGCCAAATGCAGTTTGTCTCCATTCTTCAACACATGGACCAGTTGCTGATATCAAGTTCAGAAGATTACCTACACTTCCTTCAAATATGGCCAGAACACAGTAGCTCGGAAGGAAGCTTCCTGTGTGTCCTACCTGACTGAGACTGAGAAAAAAATGTATTTTGTGGAAATGCCAGCTAAATAGGAAGCTTCCTCGAGTTTGCGAAAGCCATCGCTGAGGTGAAAAAGACTTACATGAGACAGAGGAGAGAAAAAGACAAGGAGACGAGAGGAAAGGAGGAGAGAAGGGACTCTAGAAAAGGTGAGAGGAGAGGAGTAGCGTGGAAGAGCAGAGGAGGAGAGGTGCATCCCTCGGGTTGGCAGAAAACGTCCTTATGATGGTTTGAAGTCCTCAATGTTCCAATTAGGCTGCGAAGAATCAGGATTACACACACACACACACATGCACACACACACACACACACACTGCCCTCTAAGAGATGGAGGGAAGGAGTGAGGAGGAGGGGATAGAGAAGCAGAGATGGTGATGAGGAGTGAAAGTGACAGTGAGATTTGGAGAGATGGCAGAAACCAGGGGAGAGCAGCCCCGGTGCTCGTGACAGCAGCTGAAATCCGATCCACATGAGGAAAGAGAGATGACACTCCCATGGAGAAAACGACAGAGGGGAATGAGGGTAGTGGGGAAAAGAGATAAAAATGCCAGAAAAGAAGAAATCTGGAATGTATGAGAGTCACAGCTAGAGAGAACGGCAAAACACAAACAGATTGTTTGGACATTTACGCTTGTTAGAAGTTGTGATCAATAGACGGCTGTTTGGATTGTTTTGGTTGATGTGGAGGGGCGATTCAGCCAACAGGCAGCATTTGTTTTCCATGACACCTTTGCTTCTTATTGCTGTTATTAACAGTAATGTCCCAGATACTAAGCCCCATAGCTGCCAACAGATATTTGCTGTGTCTGTGCCGAAAAATGTAGCCGATGTAGCACATACTGAAGCTGGTGTTAACTAGTATTCTGTACCCTTTGTGTTTCACTGTGTGCTTTTGTGTGTATGTGTATGTGTGTGCGTGTGTGTGCTGTTGTAGGACTCACTCTAAGGCCATAAAGGATAGGTTTGCAACTCTTTTTTTTAACCCAGACCTCATTAAAATGTTGTCTGGCATCATTTAGAATTGTACAGAGCACAACTTCACTGATCACTGTGGTACTGGGGAGTTTCCCGCTGTGCTGCATCGTCTCACTGGGTTTCAACACAGTCCAACGAAGAAATCATTTAAGCCTTCAAAAAAAAGAACAGGATTTTTCTCCTTTTTGCAATCAGAGCTGTCACAATATAGTCACACGTGAAAACTGTTGGCCAATCAGCTTGCTAGCGTTATCTACCTACCTACAATGTAGATCCCTTTACAGCAGTCACAAAGTGAAACAAAAGTCATCACAATCTTCTAGAAAGCACGGTTAACAGCCATTCTCTTCAGTAGAGCATGCACTATGAGAACATGTCTGACTGCGAGCTTCAATAAATAAATAAAAAAGACATTGGTGACATTTCCGGTCTGGTGTGATCTTCACTACAATGGAGGTGGATGGGCACATGTTTATGGAGCTCAACGTGTGAAAATTTTACATTCCAAAATTCAGTAGCAACTTCTCTTTCCAAAGACAATGGCTCGGATAACCACCAGATTTCACAGCCTGTGGGGGGAAAGAGCGTTGTTGGGAATTCATTTCCTGCTGAAGAAACCCGGCACAATGTATCTGTCTGAATGAGTTCATACTGAAATCTGTATAGATAGATTGCACAGTGTGGGAAAATAGCTTTTGGGGTATTTTGAGTGACCTGTTGCTTTAAATGATAACACCACTGGTCTGTGTTAAAGCTCAGTAAGAAGGTGCAGCACAGTAGCCTGCTGGTCTAGGATCAGTGAAGTTGTGCTCTGTATAGTTCTAAATGTCCTAGACATTTTAATGAGATCTGGGTTCAAAGAAAGTAAATCGTATCCTTTAAGATAAAATAAGACAAGATGAGATAAGATAAGATCAAACTATATAGATCCCTGCTGTGGAAATTCGCATGTTACAGCAGCTCACAACAAATAGAGAAAAATAGTGGAAAAGATTGATACATTATAAAAGATAATTAGTATATACATGCATACATAAATCAGCTATGTTCCCTGTGTACATTCATACATTATATGCATTATATTGCAAGAGTATTACCCTACCAGATAGTAGTAAAGCTGTAGTATAAAGGACTACAGCTTTTTGAGTGTAATAATTGTTTCTTTCCCCTAGCAACAGTTTCTAAGTCTTTGTTTTCTGTTTTGGGCATTTGGCAGATCTGGACACACCAGTGCTGACAGTGCACCAAACCATCAGTGATGTGCGAGGCAGTTACTACCAAGAGAAAACAGTGTTCCTGCGCTGCACCGTCAACTCCAACCCACCCGCCCGCTTCATCTGGAAACGTGAGAACATGCCTATTGAACAGAGCAAGGACAATGGAGTAGACATCTACGAACCTCTCTACACACAGGTACACATGATCACGCAAAACAGACACTCGGCCAAGTGTGCAGTTGCCCCACTTTCATTTGTAGACTGAAAACCTGCCTCCTCAAGAAGTACTTCACAGGAGTTTATAACCTGTATCCTATATACACCTCCTATACTCACTCGAATTTTTACTCTTATCTTGAAAAAAAAAAATCATTATTTCCCTCTGCCACTCTCCTTTGACCTTATCTTTCGTGCCACTTCTATCTTACTGTACATGTTCACTCTCTGGTCACAGAAACAGTGTCGACGCACTGTGGCTCTGACCCTGACACTCTTCACTACTGGTCACGGGTATTTTGCTGGTAATGTAGGAAATGAAGGTTGTCACACTGTTTCATTCATATCATTTCTCTCTGATCTGTGAGAAGTATTCAGAAAGTGACAGTGCCTATGCATAAGCACAATATACTCGCAGTCAGATGAACAAACCAGTTATTGTGAACACGAATGCAGACATCACTTGATGTATCTCCCAGAGTTCCATGATCTTCCTCTTCTCTCTCTCCTTTAAGCCATGTCCTCACAAAGCTGGGTAAATTTGAAAATGCATCCTTTTTCTCCATTTCAGCCCTCCATTTACGCATAATCAACCATTGAAAGTGAATATTTTCAATTGCGATAAGTACCAGTTCATCAGTCTGGTGTTGTAGTGTAGATGGAAAAAAAAATAATTACACCAAAAGAGCTTGTGTATGATTGTCATGTGTTCTCACAAATTTATTTGTTACTTTTAAAAGAACATCAACTTGATTATCTGTCCAGAGAGTCTTTTTTTCTGCTTTTGTCTGTTTTCTGTCTTGATTTTGACATCCTGCTGGTGCCTCTTATATTCAACTAAGTGACTGACATCATCCAACAGGTAATGCAGGAGGCACGCTGTGTAAATCAGGGGCAACAGTGGATGTCAGTGCTTTTGTGTCTTGTTGAGCATATCACTGCATATCAAAAGTTTTTGAAAATGGCCCAGGTGGAAAGCAAAAGACACAAAGGCGCCACTTTTAAATTTACTCAGCTTACTGGTGACGTAGCCTAAGTCTGTGCCCCCTCTCTCTCTATCAGTAGCCATTTGTAGTGACACAGTCAGCCAGCCACTGAAACAGACATGCTTTCAGTCAGTCAGCCAGAAACCACCTGGCCAGCTAGCCTTGCCAGCCTGTCAAGTGACTAACCAGGCCACCAGTCACACTGCCAGACGATCAAATGGACAGCCAGCCAGCCAGCCGCCCCCAGATCGAGTCAGCAAACCAACCAACTAAACCGTTCCCCAGCTTGGTCTCCCCTGTCCACATCTTTGAGGTAGCACAATTGTTCCTTTTTTCTCCACTTATCAAAGCATCATCCAGCCACAAAGCAGAGCCCCCTGAGTTCAATTAACCAGGCAGCAGAGCTCTTCCCAAGGCTGTCAAAGGAGCTGTTCGCCCAGTACCTACTACAGCCGAGAGTCAGCTATATTGAATATGAAGTCTTGATCTGAAAAATCATCAGTGGTGTTGAGAAAGACATGTATGACTGTGTCTTTTATGTCCAAGAGACTGCTGCTGTCTGAAAGAAAGGCACGGAGAAACAGCTGGTGAAAAGGCAGGAGGGAGGATAGATGGATTTAGGTCTTATTATTGCAACGAAGATCAGATTATTTTCATTTTTCTGATGGTCTCATGCGAAAGCCATTTGAAATTCATCATTCACATAACTCCCTAGATCTCCCGTGCCGCACTGCTTCAGTTGATAATCAGGGCATGTCAGACACAGATCGACGCCGTGTTTGTGTGCGTGTGCTTTTGCGTGCGTATCCGAGTGTGTCTTTCACCCATCATCAAGTCTACTTTTACACATGATCACAACCCATTTTACAGCACACTAAAACAGAGAGTCTGTTTCTCACTAATAATATGTATTACATATCTTACAATGTGTATCTATGCAGAATAACAAAACATGAACCAATTTTGCCACATTTCCCAAACCATATGGTACAGTAAAATGTTTTAAATCTTTCAAAAAATATTATTATTTTTTTAACATCCTCTGCATGTATGTGTGTGTGTGTGTGTGTGTGTGTGTGTGTGTGTGTGTGTGTGTGTGTGTTGTCTTAGGGTGAGACCAAGGTGCTGAAGCTGAAAAACCTGAGGCTCAAGGATTTTGCCGACTACACCTGCCAGGTGTCTGTCCGCAATGTGTGCAACATCGAGGATAAGTCAGTCACCTTTAGGCTCACCAATGCTACCAGTAAGTTGTTTGATAGCTTTTTACTTATGTCAATATTTATTAATATTCAGAGTGCAGAGACATTGCCAGACACATTTAAAGTGTCTGCACAGACATTCACATACAATGCCAAACACAATGCCTCCCTTCTTATGTTTTAGTTTACCTTCTCTTTTCTGTCTCTTTGATGCTTCCACCTTATCTTCCCCGTCTTGGCTTAAGAATCTCGTTAAGAATCTCCAGTGTCTTGTTTCTCTCTTTTGTTCTCTCATTGACACACAAGAAAAGGCTTTCCTCATTCCTCTTTCCCTCTGTCTTTTTTCACCTCTATCTCTTTCCCTCTGTCTTTTTTCACCTCTATTTCTTTCCCTCTGTCTTTCCTTTCTCCTGCTCCTTGTCTCTTTTTCCCCTGCCCTTTGACTCCCCACTCAGATTCTCGCACTCCCACCTTCCCATCTCTCCCCCTGCCTGCCTCCCAGTGTGCTGCGTTGTCTATCTGTCTTGTTATTCTCTTGCTGAGAGCTCATCTCAGGGCCGTCAGTTGTAATTCAGTTGTCACACTTCCTGTTATCTACCATTCACTCAACACTGCTCTGTCCATCTCCACGCCAGCACCCGGCAACTCTGTTACTCTTGACAACGTTGTTGCCGTCGACAACCCTGTCAGGTTTGTTTCGGTGGGACTGATACATCCCAGAGGAAGGCTCCACGATCTTGCACTGTTTTTTCTATTTCTGCTTTTCCCTGTTTCCTTTCTCCTCTCCTTCTCTCCTTTTTCTCTCCTTTTCAAAAATGCCAACCAGCACAAATTTATGTTGGTATATCAGTTAAGTAATTTATTGCCACCATTTTCTGTTACTCTTTCTCAATCTTTCCAGTACTGTCACTACATACTATTGAAAGATTGGTCTCAGTGGGTGCTTGCTTACCAGGTTTGTAAAAGCTGAGAAATGTAGCACAAAGTGGTACAAAAACCATGGAAAAGGCATTAACTCTGTTTCCCACGTTGGTCAAGAGCCAATTGAGAATGAGAGAATTAAATGGAATGACTTATTCAGGGCTTCTTGTCCTACTCTCTTGTCTCCTTCAGGGTCAGCGTGTCTGTATAAAAGTGCATTAAAGATGTGGAAACATTCAGGCTGTGATAATATATATCAGACACAATGAAGGAGACTGTAGGCTGCAGTTAGAGAAATGGGCTTGCAACCACATTGCTTGTTCAAATCCCAAGACACTGCTGAGAAATTGCAGGTGTGGAAAGTGAATGAGTAACAATCTCACTAATTCAACAAAGGACATCACAAAGGCTTGTATATTTGGTGTACTTCACTGGGAGTCTCAAGAGTTTGGTCTGTCATTGTTAACAAACTGAGAAGAAAATACCCTGCATAAATGTTACCTATCGTGACATTTATACCAACAGTGGTAAAACTAGCTCTAAAATAACAATTCTTAGGCTCCATCTTTTGTTAATTAGAGCTTTGCGCCTCACATTCTTTATTAATCATAGCAGCATAATGCCATGCACATGTTGTGACAGCCTCTGAGGAGCAAAGAAATATAAAAACTTTTGCACTATGATTTTACAAAGACCACAGTTCCTCATATCTTTGATTTCAGACTCAAAATTGAAAGAGAGGTTATCAATTCAACAATAAGGGTTCTCTCAGAAAGTAGATAAAGCTTCCCAGGATTCTCCAAAAGAGGGTGGAAGGTGGGGCAGATAAAGACATCATAAATAATAAGAAAGTGGAATGATGGAGAAACAGAAGAAGACAAAATTAATGGCACATCAGGCAAAGAAGGGAATGAGTGAGGGGAGTTCAGACAGACAGATGGAGAGATTGAACATGAATGGAGCAGAAGACAGGCAGGACAGAGTAAAATGAGAGATGGACAACAAGGCCAGGTTAAAAAAAAAAGAAAGAAAGAAAGCTCCAGAACGCACAACAGTGACGCTAATGCATTGAAGTCTGGTGAATACAGCTCCCAGACATGCATTAATTATAGGAGACAGCAGATAGGCAGGAGATATTAAATGGTGGGTTATGATTAAAGAGAACCATTTTTAATAGGGGCAGAGCAGAAAATGGGGTGAAAGGAGCCAAACAGGAGAAGAGGCAAAACTGGAGGAGGACCACATTATTCAGCCCCATTTGCACCCAGGTCCTAAAATCCTAATGCAAACAACTATGGCAGATACCATACTTCCAGTTATGTCATGTCAGTTCAGTCAATAAGCACTTAAGCCAGGAGTGTCAAACTCAATCAGCAAAGGGGCAGTATTAAAAAATCACAATCAGTTTCAGGGCCAAACAGCCCCTATATGTATCGAATGTTTCTGACCCGAAGTGTTCATTCTTTTGATCAAAATATGCCAAATATGGATTTGGATTCGGCTGCATCCCTAATGCAATCAAACAGGTTCTAAACATACCACCTGTCTTCTTCACTCTTTTTTTGACATGGCTGACTTGTTAGTGAGCTAGCTAGTTAATCACTGTCCTGGCGTAATTGATCCACAAGAGGAGAAGAAGGCAGAGCCATGCAGGTGTTTTGTGGTGTTCATCGCAAAGGACGTTGCAGAACATGTTGCGGTTTGTAGTATCAACATTGTGGCTAATGTGGAACTGGGCTAGAACCAATAGAAATTCAGAAGTCATCTTGTGGGTTCGATACACTTTTGCCAAGGGCTTAATCTTGTCCATGGGCCTTGACTTTGACATATGTGGCAGTTACATCACTGCAGCAAGGTAAAACTTTTAACCACTAGATGCCAGCAAAATCTAGATTTCCGTGTCAGATTCCCTGACCCTTTAACGCTAAAAGCCAAAAAATCTACCAAACTTACTGTGCTTAACCATCACACTGCAAGCAGCTGTCAGACTGACTTCAGTCCTAGGATTAACAAAATCAGTTCATATACTCAGGAGGCATCTGACAGTGTGATAGTATTGTGCCTCTGATGAGAGGAAACCTTTATGTCATTGCACTGAATTCCATTATCTCTACATTTTGGAAAACAGTGCATCTTTTATAGTGACGTCATGTGCAACCAGCAGGCGGGAACAAAAATTTTAACCAAACACACAATTACATTTTTCTACAACCACACCCCTCCCATCAGTTAACACCGCCTCTCTCCCTAATTGATCATCCATTGGTTTACACTTTTGACAAATGCCTCTTCATGTTAAGCCCCGTCCCAAATAGAAAGCATGAGGCTCTTAAAATGCTGTTTCACTCTGACTCTAATGATCCTGTGTTAAAAGGTTTGCCTCACTTTCTTTTTCCCCACATCTTCTCTCTCTTCTGCACTTCATCCTCTGCTCTCTCAGGCAAGTGTGGCTGAGATCAATACTCTCCCCTGGGCTCAGTCAAGACACACACACACACACACACACACACACACACACACACACACACACATGTGCGCACACAGCACAGTGGGCCAATCAGTGTGTAGTGAGTGCCAGTGACTGGGCTCAGATACCTGGACAGCCAATCTGTCTGGACCTCACAGCCTCACAAAGAGAGGAAAACACACTGCTTAATGTGTGTGTGAGCAGGACAGAAAGAGAGAAAGACAGAAAAAAAGAAAGACAGAAAACAGAAGTAAAGAAAGAAAGAAAGAAAGAAAGAATAGTTGAAAGAGAGACCACATGTGTCCAGGTGTTTGTGTGCCTGTCTCTATCGAGTCCTTTCTCCCCAGGGCCTAGCTAGCTGCTGATGGGATGAACAGACAGCCATGGGACTCACTCACTCATAGTAGAGGATGAGTAGAGGAAAATAGAGAGACGGTGGGCAGGAGGGACACAGAGGTTGTAGAAAAAGCAAGAGACAGAGTGAATGAGAGAAGGAGGGGGGGCAGACAGGGAAATAAAGCAGGTAAAAAGAAATTCAGAGACTGTGGTTACATTGACAGCTCAATGGTACTTTTATCAAGAGACAGAAACAGACAGATGGACAGAGACAGATGAAGAGGTTGGGGAAAAAAAGAGAGACTGATAGAGAAAAAGAGCGACCCTGATTGTTGCTGAACTGTTTTTACCTTCACCTCTATAATATTTATCTAATGAACGTATTTTGTTGTTTCCTAGCGTAGCCTGCTGTTGCCCTTGTGGTGTCAATCACCGTTTAGATTAGATTCATCCAAGTAGGTCACGCCATCACTGCTGATTTACCGTGCCAGGACAAGGGGATTGATTGATTTTTATATCATAATCCCAGCCTGGGATTTGAGCGCGGGGCTTCTGTGCTCTGGTAACTGACAACAGCGGACAAATTCTCCTCACCTGCCTCTCATAAAAACAACACGGGCCACTGCTCCAAAGCTTGTCATGCCATTCAAAGTGGTCGGGTAGGCAGGGCTGTGGGGATAATGGAGGAAGACAAGGATGTGTCGTGGGATGGAGCAAAAGATTAGTTCAGATTAGATTAGGTTAGATTAAATTGACTTCCATCACTGTTGAAATTTGATTTTGGCTTGTCCCACATAATACTTGTTAAAAAAAAAAAAAAGTGTTTACCCCACATTTAAAACATACAATAGTGCATAGCGAGTGGTAGCAGTGGTTACAACTACGATTGCAGTTTCACTGTGAAATTGGTATTTTCAAAAGCGGGGTCATTACATGAACATCAGTCATGAGGATGCACATAAATAAACTGGACTGCACTGCACTGGAATAAAAAAAATAAAATTAAAAAGGCAGAAAGTGAGATAATAGGTTGCTACATCATGCTACAAAAGGCCCTGTGCTATTTTGTAAGGAAGACTGAAACACGAAGAGAGCTTAGAGAGTCACAATGTAAAACAAGCAAATAACATCACTTTTTCTTCCTGTTAGTTTGCTGTAAGGCATAATTCAGGGCAGTAATTCTATTATCCTGAGCTAATTTGAAGCCAAAAAGCTCTTGTAACACACACTTAATTATTAATCAGACCCAAAGTTGGTTGCAGGCCTGTTTGTGTTGGGTTGTCTGCATATGACAACAGCTCTAGCATTTAATTATCCTGGAAGACAATCTTTAATCCATGATTTTAACATAATAGCCACCCAACCTTTTAGACAATAAATGGTTATTTATAGTCATTTTACAGTATAGAGTCATATTTTATGGTCATGATATTACACATTAGAGAAAAAGAGGGTGAAAAAAAAAAACAGCATCAGTAAGAGAAATAAGGTATAATATGCTCACCTGGCAGTGCTTAATTGTCAAACTGTAAGCAGATGTCAGACTTCAGTCCTAGGATTAACAAACATGAGTTACATACTCGAGAGGCAGCTGCCTCTGCCCTTTTTTTTGTAGTTCTAAGTGGAATAACATGTTGAATTATCCTGATTATTCTTAGTGACCGTTGTGTTGAAGGAAACATATACACTCCCTTTGCAACAATGCGATACCGGGAAAAGAGTGAAGTATATACCTGAAAAGCAATGGGCAATAGGCTCAGTAACCTTGAGCTTCTCAGTACTGTAGTGCTCCTGAAACTCTGTAGTAGGACACTGTAAGACATTTGTATGGCTGGCTTTATGACAGAGAGAGAGAGCGAGAAAAAGACTGCCGATATTCTATACTATATAATACTTTTTTATACAACTTTCAACTAACAAACAACAACTCGTAAAAACAAGTAAAACCAAACAACTATTAGAAACAACTAGTCCAACTAAAAACCCAAATCCCTAAAAACCCGACAGAACAAACTGCTGCTCCTGGGACACATATGATATGATAGCCCTGTTCCATAAAAATCACTCAGTACCAGCCATTCGACAGAAAATACATCACATACTAGCACTGCCCACGTAATTGCTCTCCCACTGTACACACAGCTTCTTCCAGTCACCACACATTTTAAAATCCCTCGGTATCACAGACCAGAGAATAATATGCATGTTCTGCCCTAAGGTGTGCATATACCAGCCCCCAGAACATTAACCCTGGTCCAGTCCCCCTCACCTGGTAACATTCTGGTAACATTTTTCCCTTCTTGAGCACAGAGACATTTAGAACATCAAGGAAATTGACAAAGATGTTGACAACACAAACATGTACAACAGTCTCAGAGATCTCGAAAACAACATCCCTCCCAACCTTGGCTCCAACCTTACCAAGGAGTGTTCTTTTTTTTTTTTTTTGCCGAGACACCATGTAGAAGCTCAATTGTAAATGTCCTGAGATATTTGGAAGGGAAAACTCACATGTCCCTCTGCCTGAACCCTTTCATGCTCTGTCCCCCCAAAACCCCTCTGTCACTCATGTGCCCTCTCATCTTTCAAAGCCCTGATGTTCTGAATCTCAGGGACACCAACACAGAGAGTTTTTCCTTTTATTTCCTTAAACCTCCCCAGGCTCTGAGTGGCAAAAGTCAGCAGCTTTCCTTCATCATCTTCCCAGTGTCCAGGAACAAAGGCCACCTGTACAGAAGGAAGAACCAGCCGATCCTCTAGCCATGGCTGATTGAAGAAATCCAACACTGAGCTAGACGGTGCACCCAAAACCTCACCCTTCAGTCTTTCCATAAGTCTTGGGGATTTTAGCCCAGTCTGTTACACCAGGGGCCTCTTCCATCAGCCTGACCCTGGCTGCCACAGGTTGTCCATTGTTGTAACACTTACAATCATTATTTGATTCTTCCATGTGCCCGGAAGCACTGCTCCTGGTGGAATCAGTGGGTTCATCCCAAACCTATGGTATTAGCTCTATAGTGTGTCTGAACAGCTCTAAAAAGCCACTATGCCTCCAGCAAGCCGGCATACATTGCAGTAAATTCAGCAATTGCTAAACCCTCTTTGTTCATCAAGAAGAGCTTGCGGTCCAGCCCCAAACCACCAGCCTTCCTCACTAATTCCAGCACCGGCTCCCACTGGCAGTTATCAGTCCTGTATAGTAGTCTCTCTGTCGGCTGCAGTGTAAAAGCAGCAACTCAGCTCTCCAGCTTCACCAGCCCTTAATTGGCTTCCCTCCATAACTGGTAAATAGCAACCTTTAGCCAGTGGTGTCCTGACCAGAAAAACTCCAACAGTATCCTTTGCAGCTCCTGTACTGGGCTCTGAGGAGGGACCAGTACAGCCAAGCAGTGCCACAGGGATAATGCAACTTATTATGTTATTAATTTTCAGCACCCATCCTTGATACGACACCTTGGAAAGCACCCACTTCCACTTGGCCAAGTTAGAGTACATTAACTGCAGCATTCCTTCCCAGTTCTTTTTAATCCAGCCATCCATCCCCCAGAAATTATTATGCTATTCAATTTCCACTGGTCTCAAATTCAGTCAAATCAGGGGAATCACATGTAGAGCAATGTGACTGGCAAGAATCAACTCCTATTACTACTCCTAGTTTGTCTTAGAAACCTATTATTTTATTTGTAAGTCTGGTTTGAAAAATGCTACTTTCTGAAGTCAGTAGAATGATGGACCATTGGTGCTTTCATAAGATGATTGCATACACAAGCAATCATTAGTAATGAGGTTAGCAGGACCAATGAGGGGGACAGAATATTAGAAACACCGGTAGCACTTTATAATGAGTACACACTATTAAGCATTAGTTAAGCATTAATAAATACTGAAAACATCATTTATAACGCATGGATACTCATTAGTATGTAGTTTATAAACACAGTTATAAATGTTTTACTCATCATTTATAAGCACAGTAGTTATGGATTAGTAAACACTGAATTCATCATTTATAAAGCATGTTTCTGACATAAATACTCATTAGTCTGTGGTTTATAATCAGTCATAAATGTTTTACTCTTCATTAATAAGCTCATCTATATAAATGATGGATTCAGCATTTCTAAATTAAGTATTACATCACTTACCCACCAGGTATTTAGGATTTGTCAGTGGATTGTAAGATCATTTAGAAAGCCTGTGCAAATAATGAACAGTCTATTTAGATGTACATGTCTGCATGCTCCACTATTCAGACATGAACTAATGGTTAGTGAGTGTGTTAGTAGATGTTTTATAAAAACCTCACAAATTCCATTTCCAATGGATGGCTTATAAACAATTATTAATGCAGGAATCCATGAATTCAGGCAGTTGCAAAGCACTTACTACTCCTTAATTAAGCATTTCGTGTGAGCTCATCTAAAGTGGGGACTATCTATGCCTTATAAAGCATTTACAAATGAGATTTAAAGGCTGGCAATGTCTCAAAACTCACAGAAGTTCCAGACCAAGGAGAGACACAACACAGGGACAGAGAACATATTGCATTTATATTTATTGCAACTTCCCAACATATTGTAACTGTACAACTGAAAAAAAGGATAAGCATGGTTGGATAAAAACACCAACAGTGGAAGTGTAAGTACAGCAAATTTTGCAATGTATCAAAGTTTCCAATCCCGCTCTCAGCACGTCATCAACGTGTTGACGTGCTGACACATACTCACCACCACGAGTTCCACTGACGCCCGTCCACTCTGATATATCCGTCTCCACACCGGCTTTCTCTTGAGCCCGCATCCGCCGGACCCGTCGATTCCCTTCAGAGCCCTCTGTCTCCATCTCTCCAGTGTGACTGCTACACCTGTACGTAAAGCGTTGCGGTCTGCCACGTCATCACGTTGATGACGTGCTGAGAGCGGGATCCCTTGAAATCACATTTGTAAATGCTTTATAAGGCATAGATAGTCCCCACTTTAGATGAGCTCACACGAAATGCTTAATTAAGGAGTAGTAAGTGCTTTGCAACTGCCTGTATTCATAAATTCCTGCATTAATAATTGTTTATAAGCCATCCATTGGAAATGGAATTTGTGAGATTTTATAAAACATCTACTAACACACTCACTAACCATTAGTACATGTCTGAATAGTGGAGCATGCAGACATGTACATCTAAATAGACTGTTCATTATTTGCACAGGCTTTCTAAATGATCTTACCAACCACTGACAAATCCTAAATACCTGGTGGGTAAGTGATGTAATACTTAGAAATGCTGAATCCATCATTTATATAGTTGAGCTTATTAATGATGAGTAAAACATTTATAACTGTGATTATAAACCACATACTAATGAGTATTTATGTCAGAAACATGCTTTATAAATGATGAATTCAGTGCTTACTGATCCATAACTACTTTGCTTATAAATGATGAGTAAAACATTTATAACTGTGTTTATAAACTACATACTAATGAGTATTCATGCGTTATAAATGATGTATTCAGTATTTATTAATGCTTAACTAATGCTTAATAGTGTGTACTCATTATAAAGTGCTACCGAAACACCTCTCAATATAATGCAGTCCAGTACAACATCAGCACTAACTATGAGCTCAATGTCAAACATAGAACTGAATGAGCACCTCCATTACTGTGACAAAAAGAAAACCTGAGCATTACAGGCGTCATAAAAGTAAACTTTATGGCAGAACATTTGTATTCGATTGTATTCGATTGTGCAGGTGTACCCCTACTAAAGTGTATATTATATGATATATTTTCCAGGGCAAAATCCCCTCAGGTGAAAAAGTTTGAAAACCTCCTCACATTTCAGCTTCACTATTTACAGAAACATTTTCAAGGTTGAAGTGCTCTACAGTTGTTTACATCCCACTGTGGTTTGATACATTATCTTTTAGTTGCAGTAATTGCTTTGCTCGGCCTTTTCAATTCAAAGAACAGATACTGCATTTGTGAACTCAAACACATTGAGATTACACTTAACTGTGTGGACACATGCATGCAAATACACATAAATACAGACTCATTAACACAAAGGCACACATCCTCCGCAGATGATTATGCACAAATGCAGATATGAGGCAAGGAGCACAAACAAACATACTTTTCTCGTAGTTATTTACCTCACTGTGAAACAGCATTTTTAGAGAATTTTGCTTCATTAATTTGATGGATTTCCTGTTGAAACAAAATTTTGGTGTGGCACATCTTTTAAATGTGTAAACTAATGGGTGCTACAATTATTTACTGGGCATTTCTGCTCTATTCAATAGTGACAGTGGAGAGAGAGACAGGAAAGAAAGGGCAGAGTGAGAAAATGACATACAGCAAAATGTCTTGGCCAGATTTGAATCCAGGCCACTGCAGTTTAGCCTTAGTGTTATGTGGTAAGAGGGGCATGATTGTTCAAAATTCGCTTTTTTTTTTTTTTTTTTTTTTTTTTTTGCGTTCTATTTCAACATTATGCCACTGGAGTTATGATGTTTTCTGGGAAGTAGAAGTAATGTGCTTTTGATATTTGAAAAATATGTAAATATCCAAAACTAAATTATTTGGCAATTATTGATAAAAATTTTGAATGTACATGCATGTACATTTTCCTTTTTGTTCTGTCTTATGTAAGCCTATATGTCTATCGTACACTCTTCCATTTATTCTTCAGGATGTCAAATAAAATCTGAAAGTTCCCTTAATAATTGTACAGCTATTTGACACACACATAAAATACAAACACACACACACACACACACACACACACATACACACACACTCTTGCTCAAGGCCATGTTGGGTTTTTAGGTGGTCGTAATACCATCTAGCCTCCATTTTTGGGTCTTATTAGGTCTCTTCAACTCTAATGAAACCTGCTGCCACATTAACTCATTGGCTGACCCAGCAGGTCAGCTTGGTTACCCTGGTACAAGACACTATCAAACAACAAGCGCTGACTGTTTCACACACCTCCGCCCATATCTCTATCTCTTTATTCCGGGCTGTTCTGCTTCTGTGTCCCTCTGGCTTTTTTGCCAACAGTAATTCATTCCGGAAAGAGGTAATGCAGCATGATGGAGACACAGGAAACAAGTCATAGAGACAAATGCAGATAGGCAGGGAAGGGCAAACTGAGACACAGATACACAGACAGACAAAGACAGACAGAGAGAGGGAAAAGGGAGATATTCAGACAGAAGTGACAGGCTGACAGAGAAAAAGGGGAGAGAGCGCGCGAGAGAGAAAGTGTAAGCGTGAAAGAGAGGCATTTGTTACCTGGTTGTAAACCGCTGTGCTGCACATAAATCCCATTACTATGGGAAGAGCGCTGGCTGATCCCACCGTTCCCGACACCCACGCATCCCCGCATCCCCAGGAAATTGAAGCTATAATTCTCAAATCCTCAGTGCCTTTCCTCCCCTTGCTTTGCTTATAGTGTTCCCCAGATTTTTCGTACTACTTATTCCCTCCCAGACTTTCACCACTCTACTTTGCCCTTTCCAGTTCTTGGGAATCTGTTTTTTATTTGTTGTGCAAATGAGCATGGGAGCCCCTAAATAATCTGCAGGAAATGTTATGAAGTGGCAGCAGTGTGTGTGTGTGTGTGTGGGTGAGTATGTGTGTGTGTGTGTGTGTGTGTGTGTGTGTGTGTGTGTCCAAAAATGCTTTGGCAATATTGTATGTACTACAGTCATGCCAATAAAGCTTATTGAATTGAATTGAATTGAGAGAGAGAGAGAGACTATGCAGAGGTCTGTGACTGATGATTATCAGTCGTAGATCTCTGCAGGTGGAGTTGAACAGTTGTGTATTTTTTTTTAGTTATTTTTCATTGCAATATGAGAATTAAGTAAGACAAATTTCTTTAAAAAAATGCATTGAGAATGTTTTGCAATAGGGAATGGAAAAGGCCAGCACTGAAGCCCATGCTGACTCTTACAGAGTGACTGTCCTTGGACATAAGTGCTCTGTTTTCAGCCATTCTGCCAATAATCAACATGAAAACATGTCACATGGGGTGCAGAGGCGATTTGTCTTATTGAAAGGCCAACTCTGAGTCTACTGTAAATTGTGAGGTAGGTACAGCCCTGGTAGCTTACAATATGGATAACGGGTAATTGCTTAAAGTTGGGCCCTATGTTTAGATACACAACATATTGATTTAAACAGAGTTCAGAATGATATCACCACATCTATTAATTAATTAATTCATTCATTCATTCATTTTCTGTACCTGTTTAATCCTTTTCAGGATCACAAGGGTGATCAGATACTTTAACTGGACAAAAGGCAGGGAAACACCCTAGACAGGATGCCAAATCATGATAAGGCTAAAGCAGATACACCGCCATTCATACAGTACCTGAGGCCAGTTCAGAGTCTCCAAATTATGTGACTTACATGTCTTTGGATGTGGGAGGAAGCTGAGGCACTAGAAATGCTACGTGATCAAAATGCAAATATCACAGAAAAAGGGCCATGGATCAAAACCAAGTCTGTCTCACATTAACTTCGTTCCCAGGCTGTTTTCTACGTACAGCGTGGAAACCCTCGAAAGAAGTTTCCCGGATTACTGTGGAAAAAATGAGCAAGCTAATAAGACCCATCCACGATCCAGTGATTTGCACAAGTCTGTTCAATAGCATGATTGCATATTGCCCATATTTCACAAACCACCCTTTCCCTAGTGAAATACATTCAATTGGGTGGATGGAAGTGGAAGCAGAAACCCCAAAATACTCTCCAAAGCTCCAAATAAATAGGAGGGCTTCCCCAATTCTAGTCTTCCACTTGCGCGACAGTGCTCATCACTGAGCCACTGTGCTCCAGCAATAGTGCATGACATAGTGTCCCGATATAGGAAATTAACGGACGAGATGAGGTCAAAGAACATTACCTCACTTTTGTCACATGTATGTTAATGCCACATGTCAAAAATTAATAAATAGGCAGGATTAATTCATGCTCTGAAAGCATGAGTGAGATGCTTTGAAAAATATTAAATAAATATTATTTTCTGCCTGCCTATTTTTGTATGGGTCAGACTAATATCTGGAAGAGCTGCTTCAGCATTATCCAGCTTGATCCACAGCATTGTAGGCATCATGGATTTCCTGAAATGGATTACATGCAACATGTACCTATACAAAAATTGCTCGGCTAGCTCAGGGTTGGTGTTATTGTTCTGCCGGTAGAGCTGATTCTGTATCATACAGGCCTGTGTTGCAAATCCTAACCCCTTTGAGCAGTGAAATTTAATTGTTTATTTTCACTGTGACTGTTTTAACAAACCTACATGCAGGCTAGCTTGATACTTTGAAAGCCCTTTCGGCCCACAGGGGGTTATTTTTCATGTATTGTGATTTGATACAATCGGAGGCGACAGAGCTATTTATTCGCCAATTGCTGTTGTTACACCATTGAAATTTCTTGTCAGCTCGAGAGAAATCACTGACAGTTGGCCAGAGAGAGACCTTATTAGTATTAATGCTCCTCCATGCATCGTTTTGTGCACACACTTGTGTCTGTGTGAGTGCTCAGCTTTGTGCACGTGCATCTAGTTCAAGCTGAGCCTCCCTTCACCTCTTTCATTATGGCGATTGCAATCTGTTAAAGGAGAGATTAGATGAGAGAATGTACTGCACAAAGTCTATTACAGGAATGAATGGCTTCCTGTTTTCTGTGGGGTCAGTCGTTTGGTGGGGATTAACTCTCTTTCAGGCTGATAAAACCCTGGATTTTGCCCCTTCCAGTTCTCCAGAGCACATTTAAAGTTCCAGGCTTGGGTCCTTTACAATATATCAGTCAAGGGTATATACACAATGACTCTTTTCAGTAATCTGTTTTGAGTTTCTATATTCCATTGTATTACAAAACAAACTTCAGGTCCATAGATATTTAAATGATATTTAAGGTGTTTAATTGTTTTGTACTTCTTGCATTGTTTCTTTCTTTGTACAGTGTATACTTGCCACATTGTGTCCATCCTTGTATCAACAGCTCACTTAATCACTTACTGGGTCCGTAAATGTTGAGAGAAATACATATGCACCAGTTAATATTTAGTTGACCAACAATGCACGTATAAATAAAAGAATGGCTCCTGCCTTTAAAAAAAATGTCACATTGATTGACTGTGGACTGACAGGATTCAGCGTACTGTAGATTGGCTTTACAGTACAGAGAGTATATTCCGTGCTGTAGAGGGCTGGATTAGAATTGTGTCACCCTCTACTTTGAGTAACGTAGAACTGACATGGATACAAATAGTTATTTATAAACCAAGCTCATGCAAGAATGCACAGTACAAATGAACTTATACAGAAAACGTATTTGGGAAAAAAAAATCTGGACTTGATCGTGACAAACTAAGGAGGTGATGGGATTTAGGACTCTACATGGATAAATGTTTCGAGACCATCCTACCCCCCTCACCCAGTCAGCATTCACTGGCCTCCTTTTGAATTGCCTTCCTATCTGCTGACCACAGGGAGACTCACACAATGTCAGTGTAAAAATCTATCAGCAGACCTACAGTGTCAAAGAATTTGTGACTGCTGTGGTTTTAAAAAGTGCCTCTGGAAAGCCTGTATTGATATCAGACTCGTTGAGTCGACAGCAAAAAGGACTTTTATATCTGTACCTGCATACTTCCATTTTGTTTCTCACCTTTGTTGGGAGGAATATTTGTTCGAGAAAGATGGTCAATAAATTGTAGTTGTTATTATTGAGGCACTTTTTTCCCTAAGCTCTGCACAGGAAGCATTTCTAAAGATAGTAAGTGGTGGTGACTGGTCCAAATGAAAGCTGGCAGCATTTTATGCTCTGAAATGAAGTTCACTGAAGGCAAATATTGCTTCTGGTTATTCTTTATTCAGCTTAGGTTCATTTGATTCTGACTCTTGAGGTTAGATTTGTTTATTCACTATAAGAAGCCAAACCTATTAGAGAGTGTAAGCATCTTTCATCTTTCTTCATCCACTGAACTGGAATGAATTCACATTGGCAAGCAAAATAGGTGTTATCTAAGTCATTAATATCTTTGTGTGTAGGTGTACGTGTGTATAGATGTGTTTGTGTTTGTGACTTTTTTAGGATTTTTGCCAGAAGTGAAACAGCATCCCAACAAGGAGCATATATCAAAAAAGAATAATAATAAAAAGTGATATATATATATATATATATATATATATATATATATATATATATATATATATATATATATATATATATATATTGTACAGGCCAAAAGTTTGGACACACCTTCTCATTCAATGCGTTTTCTTTATTTTCATGACTATTTACATTGTAGATTCTCACTGAAGGAATCAAAACTATGAATGAACACATGTGGAGTTATGTACTTAACAAAAAAAGGTGAAATAACTGAAAAGATGTTTTATATTCTAGTTTCTTCAAAATAGCCACCCTTTGCTCTGATTACTGCTTTGCACACTCTTGGCATTCTCTCGATGAGCTGCAAGAGGTAGTCACCTGAAGTGGTTTTCACTTCACAGGTGTGCCTTATCAGGGTTAATTAGTGGAATTTCTTGCTTTATCAGTGGGGTTGGGACCATCAGTTGTGTTGTGCAGAAGTCAGGTTACTACACAGCCGACAGCCGTATTGGACAACTGTTAAAATTCATATTATGGCAAGAACCAATCAGCTAACTAAAGAAAACCGAGTGGCCATCATTACTTTAAGAAATGAAGGTCAGTCAGTCTGGAAAATTGCAAAAACTTTAAATGTGTCCCCAAGTGGAGTCGCAAAAACCATCAAGCGCTACAACGAAACTGGCACACATGAGGACCGACCCAGGAAAGGAAGACCAAGAGTCACCTCCGCTTCTGAGGACAAGTTCATCCGAGTCACCAGCCTCAGAAATCGCAAGTTAACAGCAGCTCAGATCAGAGACCAGATAAATGCCACACAGAGTTCTAGCAGCAGACCCATCTCTAGAACAACTGTTAAGAGGAGGGCTGCGCCAATCAGGCCTTCATGGTCAAATAGCTGCTAGGAAACCCACTGCTAAGGAGAGGCAACAAGCAGAAGAGATTTGTTTGGGCCAAGAAACACAAGGATATGGACATTAGACCAGTGGAAATCTGTGCTTTGGTCTGATGAGTCCAAATTTGAGATCTTTGGTTCCAACCGCCGTGTCTTTGTGAGACACAGAAAAGGTGAACGGATGGATTCCACGTGCCTGGTTCCCACTGTGAAGCATGGAGGAGGAAGTGTGATGGTGTAGGGGTGTTTTGCTGGTGACACTGTTGGGGATTTATTCAAAATTGAAGGCACACTGAACCAGCATGGCTACCACAGCATCCTGCAGCGACATGCCATCCCATCCGGTTTGTGTTTAGTTGGACGATCATTATTTTTCAAACAGGACAGTGACCCCAAACACATCTCCAGGCTGTGTAAGGGCTATTTGACCAAGAAGGAGAGTGATGGAGTGCTGCGGCAGATGACCTGGCCTCCACAGTCACCGGACCTGAACCCAATTGAGATGGTTAGGGGTGAGCTGGACCGCAGAGTGAAGGCAAAGGGGCCAACAAGTGCTAACACCTCTGGGAACTCCTTCAAGACTGTTGGAAAACCATTTCAGGTGACTACCTCTTGAAGCTTATCGAGAGAATGCCAAGAGTGTGCAAAGCAGTAATCAGAGCAAAGGGTGGCTAGAAACTAGAATATAAAACATGTTTTCAGTTATTTCACCTTTTTTTTGTTAAGTACATAACTCCACATGTGTTCATTCATAGTTTTGATTCCTTCAGTGAGAATCTACAATGTAATAGTCATGAAAATAAAGAAAACGCATTGAATGAGAAGGTGTGTCCAAACTTTTGGCCTGTACTGTATATATAATACAACACAGTGTAATTGTGTAAATTAGCAATGACGGTACATGCCAGGTTTAACAGCTTTAGGAGAGGCAATGATGTTAGATTTTAATTGGTTTAACCTTTACCTCTAGAATAACCCTAAACTAATTTGGTGTGTAAACAGTTTGTCCAGTGATGTGTTATTATGGCTCCTTATTCCAGCTGAAATGTATGGAGAAACTGCGGGCTATACATAGAACAGGGTTGCTACCTGCTGCGAGATACCTTCAACTCTGCCTTTGGAGAGAGAGAAATTTCCAGAGAGTAGTTACAGGAGGGGCGGAGTTATGCACATACACTTACATTAATGTCAAAGAGCTGTCTTAGTACAACCTCAGACCAGTAGCGGTGGCCATGAGCAGCTCCACTGGAGAAACGAGGGGTTAGTTGCGATTGCTCCGGCGTATTCTTTATGTAGTTGATGGGGGAGTCTGGAGCCACTCCAGGGATTCAAACAGATGACTTCTTTGTCACAAGTTAATTTCTCCAGACATTACCCTCCTGTCACCACATTTACCTCCTGGGGCAAGATATGCACAAACCTATTACAATAGTGTCTTTGGTGTTATGTAGAGCTCTGAAAATTTGCATAGAATTATATCTTCATGTTAAGAATTACCAAATGTCCTCTGCTTTACAACAACACAAAGCAATTATTTGACCATGTTCCTAAAGAGATCTTCTTTGATGCCACATAAAACTTTATGGCAACTAGAGGTGTCACAATTTCAATTCAAGAACTGAAAATCAGCTGAAATGAGTGTTAAATTTTGACCTTTGAAATCACAAGCAGGCTCACAATTCTCCCACTGTTTTTTTTGCTGTTGGCTGCACGATATATATATCTATATCTATATTTATATCTACACACACACACACACACACACACACATATATATATATATATATATATGTTATCCCTAGCCTGCTAGCCTTGCCGGTCTTGAGAGACAAGAGGTCTCGGAGCATCAGCCGTCATTTGCACGACCTGATTTGCAACCTCTCCTGGTTGTTAATTGCTTTGCTGCTCTTGCTTGTCCCGGTGCTGACCTGCTCATCTGTCTCTCCTGACCACCCAAGACCTAAAGACTAGTCACAGGGGACTCAGTTACCCAAAGGATCAGCTTGCCAACGCCAGAACCATCACCTGTCTTCCTAGCACAAGAGCTCCAGGCACAGAGGGCTAACCTAAAATCTCATTTATGCCCAACATTACATACATATACAGATTTTGGACGGAGCATCTGTCTATATTCTACGTTAAGTTCATCCCATGTTTCTGCAGGTTTTAGGGATACAAACAAATGGAGTGGTACTTCCAGAAATCATGGGGACAGTGTAGCCAATAGTTAAGGAGAGACTGGTCTATAAGCGAGACATGAAGAAGATGTTTTTTAAAAACTGATAATAGAGAAATTCTCCATCCTTCTGTCATGATGTATTTAATTACATCACAGACCACTGCTGTCTACAGTGCCATCTCTGCTTTTACCTTATTTGTAGCAGGTACATTATTACGATCTCCTGCACCATCACCACTGTTTGTTGTCAGACACATTTGACTCTGAGCTGCCCTCAAGTGGATTTATTGCTTAACATCCATGTCAACCTAAAGAACGCATGAAAGTATGTGGGCAGTAACGGTTACATCACGGATACATTCCTTTCATATATAAAGGGAGGATAAATGGGCCTTTAGGCTGACAATACACTGTGCAACTTACATGCAGTTTGTTGCATGTTATAATTAAATTTTGACTGCTGCTATGTTCACTAAACCCTATGGAACTTTCCAAATCATAATGCAAACCCAGTTCACTGATTTTTATCAGACGGACGTCCAAAAACAGCTCAGCTGCGTGCAACCAAATTGTATGAAAAGTTTCACATTAACCTTGGCCTCAAGTTGCTGGCAAACAGGAAGTGACACTCTGGTAAGGCGCAATCCAAACACACTAATGTTAGCTATGACAACATTGTTATACATGTCGGCACCAGTTATGTTAGGATCAGGCAATCAAAAGTCACAATGCGTAATATAACCAGGACATGTGACTTTATCAGAAATATGTGTTACATTACACTTGATACCATGTAGTGTATCTTTTTAAAGTAGAATTTGAAAATGTCAATGACATTTGTCATGGCATAAAGCCAGTGATCTGCTGCTTACAAATCAAAGTTTGATAGTCTGATAGTCTTGATTGTCTAAGAATGGGAATAGCCGTCAGTGCTGGAAACAAGATGTTTAAATCAAATTCAAGCTGAATCACTGACCTTACAATTTCAAGGCTAATTGAATAATGGATTTGCAGAATCATGACACCCCTAATGGTAACATAGTGCAGTGTTTTGATTTTTGTTGAGGCCTATTATGACTGCAGTAACCACTGAAGAACCAGTTTGAAAGTTTGATCTTGACTATATAAATCTATATCAAGTAATTCCCTATTCTACAATGCTAAACAGAGTAATTGTTTTCAGTATTCATATACTGTATATGTTTATGCCATTGTGCATCTCAATGTGAGCGCAGGCAAGGAGCATGTTAATTTCATCCCTCTCTCTTTCAAAGCCTCCTTTTAGATGAGTCATATCCTTTTTTTCTTTTTGCCTTCACACCTTTCCTAGTCTTCTAGTCTTAATCTGTGCCCCTCTCCCCCACCACTCTGCCATTTTTTTGTATTTAAAACTGGTTGGCTTCAGTTGACCTTTCTTTGCACTTGTATCTTGTGTCATTCTGTGCTCTTCTTGTTAGGTCATGCTTAGAAAATATGCTCAAAGACCATAGTGCTTGAAAGATATGATGGGCACAGGATATATTTAATTAAGGTGCAGGGGAGCAGGAAAATCAGGTTGCTTTGGTTTAACAATTAATGTGCGTTGAGAAATGGATGGTCATACAAATATTCATCTGTGCATGCATGCACACACAGGGCAGGCAGAAACAAACACATAAACACACTTGGGTACACTTGTCTGTTGATTTGGTTGTTGATCAGGTGCTTGTCTTTTAGCATTCATGTTTACCCAGAGAGCGCTGTTACTTCATACATAGCCCTCTCCCTGAAATGATATTGACTTTGCCACAGGCTCATTTCAACATGCCATACCATAAGTGGTACTGATGGGTATTTAAGAGTTCATTACACGTCAAGATGCATTTATAGTAGTAGATATCACAGCCCTGCTGATTTTAATTCAGAGTATATAATCAGGAAACACTTGATGCAGGATAGAGAATGCAGGTTGATTCATTTTACTAGTGGAGTGGAAACTTGCACACTTAATGCATGCATATTCCCATTCTTATCTCTAAAAGGCAGTTCAGAGTCAGAGCATTGTCACTTATATGTGAGAATCCTGCAGCCATCCTGTAACCTAATTGGGGAGCATCAATATTGTATGGATCTAGATATTACATCCACTAGGCATAAACACTCAAGACGCTAACAACTACAGTAGGCTTCAACATTTGAAATCACTAATGTAGTGCAGAGCAGACTAAAGGAACAGCTGCTCTCCATGGACCAACAGAGATGCTGATGTTCTCTTGTAATCCTCTCCTCTCTTTTCCTGCACTGTGTTCCCCCAGCTCCACCCTGCGCTCCGGCTGTCAGTCAATGAGACGCTGGTGGTGGACCCTGGGCGGGATGTGACCATGACCTGTGAGGTAACTGCCGGCTTCCCCCCACCCACTGTGACATGGTCGCGGTACCCCGGCCCCCTTCCCCTCAGTGCCCAGGTTCGTGGAGGCTCGCTGATGCTGCGGGCTGTCACACCAGCTGACGCAGGTTTCTACAACTGCACAGCCGTCAACAATGTGGGCAACCCTGCCGCAGGAACGTCAACCTCATTGTCAGGAGTAAGTCAAGCATGCATGTGTGTGGGATTCTTCCCAGAGCTTGTGCATGGGTGTGCATGTTTGTTGTTTGCATAGGTGTTGTGTGTGTGCTTTAACCACTGAAGAGGCTATTGTGTTTACATGTTATTTTCTGCCAGGTTTCTTTATTGTATAACATATACTGTTATGCTGCACTTTTAGTGTCAAATATTAATATTTAAGTTGGTATCAACTGTATATCAGCTGAGTTTTACAACTGGGTCAGTGGTGATGCTTACCTTCAAATCAACCTGTCCAGTGTAAATACTCCACTTAGTGTTAACAATTAGTTCACTTTAATATTGATACTAAGTAAATACAAAGTTGACTCAGAATAGAATTGGACACGAAGAATAGAATATTAACTTTCCACAACAGTCCAAATAAAGTGATACCAGGATTAGGTTGACACTAGGTTGCTTCAAAATTGATACAAAGTCGAATATTAACATTGAATAGTCAAAACCTAAGTGATATTAATATTGCAATACAATCTGCCTTATCACTTCAATAAAATCATGTTGTTGTACATACTGTACAATGTATATGTAAAATGCTTGGTTTAAACCTACAGAAACATATAAACATATTTCATATATTACATTGTTTGCAACCATCAATATTGTGAGGTCCTCTCACATACCCAGCACTGTTCATTTTGACAGGTATTTTAGTCTTAGTCATCTGCTGAAATATTTTTTTTTGTTTGTTTGTTTTGGTCAGAATTTAGTCATTTATTTTACTTATTGTATTTTTAAATTTTAGTCAGCTTTAAGCAAGAAGCACTTCAAATAAATTTAGTCAGAGTCAGTTTAGTCAATTTAGTCAAATGAATAAAAATCTTCTGCATTTCTGAGCATCCTTGGCTTATTGTACAGATAAAGATATGTCAGCATGTCAATATTAAGCTCTTAAATAAACACTATGTCAGGCTTTCTTCTGTCAATACATCATAAGTCTATTCTGCCACTTTTCTAAAACCTGCCATTTTACACACCGAAGAAACTAGATGAGATGAGTTTTCAAAACTTGTTATCATCATCATTTCTCATCGACATAACTATTTTTCATCCAATTATTTTATCAACAATGCTACCATAAGCCACTGTACAACTGTAAAATTTGGTGTAGACATATATATCAAGTATTTTTGTATCCATCCATCTATCTACCACTCTCTCTCTCTTTCCCTTCGTCTCTCTCTCTCTCCTCTCTCTCTCTCCCTCTGGTCACTATATTTGCATACATTAAATACTTTGCGTACTCTTCCAATTATCATATTTATGATAATATATTTGTTTTGGGACTTGTTACAGTAATAAATTCACCTGAACAGCATTCAGATTGTCTTTGAAACAAATACAAATGGACGTGCACATTAAAGTGATAAATATCATTTCTAAATATATTAACAAAATGCTCTTATCGTGCATTGTGTGCACATGCATGCATATGTTTTATGTGCAGTCATGCGCATGTGTCTCACGCGAGCTGCTGATCCATCATTAGTGAGGGCTGATGTGAGTCTTTTCAGAATAGAAGGGTTAAGTAGCGCTCCTCTCTTATAATGTTGAAACAAAAGCCTTCCATTCACCCTCCCCTACGGCTATTTTTAGCCCCTTTAATCATCTTTATTCACTCCCAATTAGTTAGACCGGAGTGGAAGCAATTAGTGACAGTCTCGTCTGTTAGTTAACACTGTAGAGAACGTATGCTGGATGGGTTTCTCCTGTTAGCTTAATGAGCCTGAACTCATCGTCACACCAGCACAGGTGGCAAGAGGGTGGATGACACACACACACACACACACACACACACACACACACACACAGAGGCACGCACACAGGCATATAGGAATAGACACACACACACACATTTGGTGAATGCACACTCAAGACGGTCTATATGCACACACAAGCACTGATGCAGGTGACAGTTGCACATGCACATGGATGCACACAGCATGCCTGCAGGCTCACACACCCTTCACTTTTTCTATCTCTCTGCTCCTATTCTTCTCTCTCTCTCTTTATCTCTTCCTCTCACAGGCACACACACACACACCACACACACACACACACACACACACACACCACACACACACACACCACACACATTCCCTGAGTGTATATGTGTGTCCTCCATTCTAGCTCGGTAAAAGTTGCAGCATCCTATTAACCATATGGTCATTATCTAAACATGCCCAGCTCCGCCCAGGAGCTAGTTAACAAGCTTGCAAGGAGTTTAAATCAAGCTCTCCTGTCCTCCTCACTGCCTGTCTCTTCCCTTGTTGGGGATAATAGAGAATTTTTTTGTATTCAGCGTGCAAGTCTGCTGGGGAACACAACCTTTGAAACTGTAAATTAAATGTGACAGTGCAAGAGTTACTCCGTGTCCTTGATTTTGTTTTCCCCCTCTTCCCGGTCCCTCAGTTGTTTTATGCTATTCCACGCTCCTTTTTTCTCTCCCTCTTCCTACAATTTCACCATTTTCTTCTTCCTTTTCTTTCTTCTTCAATTTCTTGTTTCCTTTGTTTTTTTCTCCTGCTGCCCCTTCCTTGTACCTCAACCTCTCCCACTCATTTACCCTTGTCTTGATTTTCTTTTCCCTCTTCAGCCTGTTCCTCTATGCCTTTTCATTGTCTCTTAAATATACCCTATTCAGCTGGTCCAACTCATCCACACTCTTATATCAGTTCCTTTGTATTTTCTCATACTCTCTTTTTTCTTTGAGTACCTCTCCCATCCTTCTCCTCTTCATGATTTTTCTTTAACCCTCACCACCTTTGCCATCCCCTCACCATTTTATCATGTTGTTGAACTGTGATCTCTTTCTCCTCTCTCTTTCTTGACACCACCACCTCCACACACAGCGATGAGCAACCTGACCTTCCAGATTACACCCGACTCCAACAAGGACAGCGAGAGCATCCAGATGGGTCGTGACCTCAAGCTGTCCTGCCATGTGGACGCCACCCCGCAGGACAAGGTCAACTACACCTGGTACAAAAACGGTGTGCCTGTCTACAGCTCAGACAGCCTGATTTTGCTGCGCAGTGACCCTGACATGGCGCCCGGCACCAGCAGCCTTGAGATTGTGGACATGAAGTTCAGAGACTTGGCTACCTACAGCTGCATGGCCAACTTCCCAGGTAGTAGGGTGCAAGAGCTTCGCGTGGATGTCAACATTTCTCAGAACAGTGGTGAGTTTTTTCTTTTTTCTTTTTCTTTCCATGCTTTTTCTAAGGGTCTGTCAGCTGCACACAGCCAGCTAACACACACTGACAAACTAAAAAAAAAAAAAATGCTTGCATTTTCTCTGCATTGAGATTATATGCAAAACCAAAGGGGCAATGGAATGTAAAGCATATGTAATTAATTGCTGATTAGTAGTGTCATTCATTTTAGCTTGGGTGAAGTATATTTTAGCATGATATCAACAAGAACAAGAACACTTGGCTCTCTCTCTCTCTCTCTCTCTCTCTCTCTCTCTCTCTCACACACACACACACACACACACACACACACACACTTGCACATAGTTTGGTACTCATGTCTCCTCTGTTCCTGTGATCTTTCTTTCACTTCCCAGGGAAGGACATCTGTTACTCCTCCTCTTCTCCTTTTTCATCCTTCACTTGTTGTTCTCTTGCTCATTTGGGCCACAGAGTTCTGACTTGTAATTGATTTGCTGATTTGTCTTTGGTCTTAGTGTTGTCTGTCGCACAGTCTCACCCTATCTTGCATTGACTGCCCGGATCCTGGATTAAGGCTGTCTGTTCTCTTTATCCATCTGCATTTCTGTTGCTTTACTCCTTGTTGTTTCTCTGCCTCTCAGCTTGTACAATCCAAACAATTATCGGGGTATACATACTGTATGTCTAATCTTATTCGTTTGTTAGTGTCCAGTGAAATTACCCTCATAAATGTCAGCATATGTATTTCACCTTTTCCTCCCCCTCTTGCCTGCGTCTCTCTCCTGCCCTTATCTCGCCTCTCCTTTCACACCATTTGTCATTTTCTTTTTCTTCCATTATCTCCTTTATGTCATATCTCCCTTCTTTGTTCCACCCTTCCCCTGTTGTCTTTAGACCTTCTCCTTAATCTCCAATCACATTTTTCCCACCCAATTTTTATTCTCTTTTCCTCCTAACCCTCAAATTCTTCTAGCCTTACTTTTTTTTTTTTTTTTTTTTTTTTACTACATTTATACCTTTTCTATTGCCTACTTTTGTCTGCTCTCACTTAATACTGTGTTTCTTATTTATTTAAACTCTGTTATACCATAGTTTTCATTTAGTGGGATTGTTATTGCATTTCATTTTTTTTTTTTTTTATTGTTTGATTGTGTTATTTAGTGCATTTCTGATAACAATACTCTGGTTTATAAGTACATATTCATCCACCTGCACTGTTTAAAAGTGGAACCACTTTATTTTTTTTTTAAAAAAACTGTATTGATATTACATCACTTAATGTATTCCAGTTCTATTCTATCTACCACTGACATATATCTATATATCTATATATATATCTATATATATCTATATATCTATATATAGATATATATATAGATAGATATATAATATAGATATATATATAAATATATATATATATATATATATAGATAGATAGATAGATATATATATATTAATCTATATATATAATCTATAGTATATAATATGTGATTCATCTTTTTGCAGCAGACATTTAGAATTCAGTCATACAGTTTCAGTTTGATGGGTTAATGGTCACACTGAGCTGTTAAGTTAACTTTAAAGGCTGTAGTGTAATTACTTTGTAAATTGAGCTGTTTATTAGCATTTTTTTTTTTTTTTTTAACTTGGTCTGTGCGATTTCTGTTATGCGAGTGTGCCTTAAAGAAGCCATTAGTGCACTTTGGTATGAATGGTTTTTTTTTTTCTTTTTCTTGTCTTTTTTCTTTTTTTTCTGTTCTGATTTGCAGCACAATACTTGTCTCTGTCAAGTACTATGAAACTATAGAGGTTCCTTATTTATGTCCAAGTAAATAAATTCAGAATAAAAACATTACATGATATCTCTTTTGCCTCATCTTCCTCCTCTCTCCTCCCCTTCCCTATCCTTACTTTAGTCACTCCCCCAGTGCTGGCGGTCCAGCTGGGGGGCAGGTGGTCAGCGTGCGAGAGGGAGGCAACACTGAGCTGGTGTGCTTGGTGGTGGATGGAAAGCCACGCCCACCTGTGCTGTGGTCACGAATGGACAAAGACCTGCTCATGCCATCAGGGGAGCCTCTAGTGGAGACGCGGGATGGCCGCTTGAGGCTGACCAATGTCAGCCGGGACATGATGGGGGCGTACCGGTGTCAGACCGCTCCTTACAATGGCCTGAACATCAAACGCCGTGAAGCACAGGTCCAGCTCAATGTGCAATGTAAGTACAGACCAGAGACTTTCACTGCACTTCACTACACTTCTTCACTAAAAAAACAAGCAAAACTCAGCTTTCCACAATAATATTCAACATTTAATTTTCTAGCTTGCTTACCTTCATTTCCTCATATTGTTTATGTTGTCTTTTTTTTTTTTTTTTTTAGTTTTAATGCAGCATTTAAATACTTTTTTCAGTTTCCTCACTTTCCTTATTGTTATGTCTATAGCAGTCTTTTTCTTTCTGCTTTCAGATTACTGCAGTTCTTTCTTTTTCCTTTTGTTAACATGTTTTTTGCTGCAAGGCATTTGTGAGGACCTTGGAAAGTGCTGTGCATACAAAAGGTGCTACTATTAGAAGTATCAGTAGTAGTAATGTTGCACAACTATGGCAGCTGCCACTTTACCATGCTCTGCCACATTAGTGATAATGTAGTTCACCCACTCAATAATGTTGCAGTAGAATAGTCAGAGTACTGATATCACCATTACAATTAAAATCACTAAGAGTTCAAGTAAGACCTCGCTACTACCACTTATGCTACAACAATCGTATCATCACAGAGTACAACACACAATGTAACTACTGGTTATTGCACTACTATTACAACCGACTTCTAGTACACAACTACAATAATATGGGACATATTATAGAATTTTACTCATCCCTGTGGCAAAATTAGGCAATAGCTGCAGCAGAGTGTAATACTTGTAATAACAGTAGTAATAGTAACAATAATAGGATGCAGCAAAGAAAAATACAGTATACATGAGAACAAGCAAATGAAAGTGGTATAACACAAGGCAACAGGCAATTTAAGCACTAAAACCTATGAGACAGAAATGTATGAAAAACATTAATAATAAATGTGGGCATTAGAGCATGTAAATAATGCTTAAAAAAATAGCAGTAACAGTAACAAGGACTGATACTACTTTGTGTACTTTTGGAGTTACTACTACTCATAAACCCTACTGTAGCCTTATGAAAAGATCATGAGACTCTGCTGTGCTCTGCATTTTTATGTTTACACATGTTTGCGGACACTCTTACCCAGAGGGCTTTGCATGAGCAGAAAGGTTCAATATCTTGTTCAGGGACACTTCAAAAGCAGAAGGTCCCATGGCTGTCGCAGAGATAGAACCTGTGACCTACCTTGGACCGCACTGTATTCACACTACACTCGAAAAAGTTTGTATCCTAAGAGAAGTAAAAAATGTGGTTATCATGTCACATGCCACCATTAAAACCAGCAGAGCACAGGGCACCTCGCTGTCTCACCTGGTAGAGCATATGCCACATTTCAAGGGTTAGTCTGGGTTCGATTCTGGACCAAGCCCTTTGCTGAATGTCATCTTCTCACTCTCCACTGCCTTTTCTGTCTCTCTCTACTGTCACAATTGAATAAAGCAGAAGGCCAAAAGTAAAACAAATCTACAGAGCACCACACATGTCCAAAATGTCAGCTCTTTGTGAATTAAACAATGCAGCCTCATGACTGACAATGGTACATTTTTTTAATTACACCATGGCATTTCCACCTGGCAGCTGGACTCATGGCAAATGGATATCTTTAAGCCATCGTTTTCAATTAAAGCTCTTCATGTGGTACAAGCACCTGTGGATGTACCTCTGAGTTATTAGCAGTTATTGGCTATCACAAGTGTTACTTGTTGCTATGCAACTAGTGGAGCATTTGACTTTGTCTGTGCCACTCCCTCAATTACTGACACAACGTTCACACTTTGCTTTACAAAAAAATATCGCCTACAGAACAATGAGAAATTGGATATTAGTGTGAAGATGGAGAGGAATGGACTCTTAGGACGGGCTAGGCTTTTGCCATGCTTAATCAAGACAGATTTCAACACCCTGCCACTCCATATGAGGTTGCTTTACTCATGTCTTTTTTTAGTCTCATCCCCCAGGAAAGAAAATCAGCATCCTCATTGGAGGTAAATTAAACAGATATGCCTGTTACATTTCTATCTCCTCGTAGACCTTACCCATTAGACAGTGTAACTCAAAAATAACCAGAGCTGTAGCAGAGGAAATATATGAAGATGGCTCACAAATGTATGCTCTCAACCATGCTGCTTTCACTTTTCCACACAGGGTTATGTATCATTGAGTTGACGGGTATCTAACTCACCTCAGTTCATTTCAGGAGTTCAGGACCTCTCAGTACTCTTTTGCAGGTGTTACCTAGGGCAAATTAAAAGGCTGCTATTAACTAAATCTATGAAATGCTGAGTTCATGTGGCGCTAGGCCTTGTTATACAAAAGTGGCCTGTAATCTTGTAAAAATAATAAATAAATGTTGAATAAATAATTTTGTATTGAATTTGTTTTGCTTTTATATAGCATTATCATTTGTGAGATTAAAATGATCTGTTTTACTTCAGTTATCAATGGCACAATTTACCCCAGTGTATTCTCTCTAATGGCACAATTTACCCCGCACCGGGGGCAAGTTGTGCCACAAAACCACTTTTTTTTTCAAAAGCTATATTTCTCAAACAGTTTATATAAGATCCAAAGTGATTGTTCCCAGGGATGCACAACATCCTAAACTATAAGTGCATGTTTTAGTTGGAGGCATTACTGTAATCCTCTCGCTTTAAAGGCACTTAAGTAAAAATTGGCACTATTTACCCCACTCTCCCCTACTGTTTAACAGCAATGTTACTTTGTTCGACTTACAGCACTGTGAGCTTGGTCTGAAATCTTTGAGTGGTCAGGAAACAAAACCAGCATGAGAAGGATATCAGGATATCTTTCATAAATTATTGTTCTCTCACATGATCCAACTCCAGCCATGCCTAGTCGCTTTTCAAAACATCTGGCCATTGGCAGTCACATGTAGACAAGCGATTCACTAAAAATTCATTGAAAATATGTCCCTGAGACGTACAATTGACAATGAAAAGCCTGGCAAATACTGGCAAATACTTGAATGGACTGGCAAATAATTGAACTCAAGAATAATTAAATTAAATGCCAAATAAGAAAATCCTCATTTTTAGAATTCCTTAACAAAACTGGGTAACAGTTTACTGGATTTATTCAGTGTACTCTCTCTCCCTCTTTTTTTCTCTGTGTCTTGCTCTCTTGCCCTCTTTCATCTTCTTTATTCTCTCCTTTCCTCCATTCTCCTCTCTTCTCCTCTTCTCCAGAAGAAGATCTGGGAGAATTTACAGGGCTTGGTAATGTAGGCAAGGCGGAAGGGCAACACTCTGGAAGCTGTGTTCTCGCACTAGGCTACTCTGATTAATGGACCAGGTGGCCACCCTGCTCTGGACAGAGACAGAGAAGGAGTGGGATGGAGAGGACAGAAAACAGTGGAGTGAGGGAAAGGAGAGAGATGGAAAGTAAGCACAGAGAGAAAAAAAATAGAGTGAGAGAAACTGGAAGGATAAAAGGAGAGAGGTTTTGCAAAAGGAGGAAGAAAAAGGGAGAAAAACATAGTGGAAGAAGCAGAGAAACAGGAGGCACAACTGTGAAAAAGAGTGAAAATGAGGACAAATATATCATCCTTCCTTATCCCTCCTTCTTCCCCTCTTCTTCTCCTCCCTCATCCCATTTTATTTTATTTGTTTATTTTATCAGGTTTGTTTTCCCTTCCTCCATTTAGTGCTGTTGATCGATGCAAGGGGAAAGATGCTATCATTTTTTATGGCAGCCCTATAATTAAGTGGAGCTCCTGCCCCACCCCCACCCCACTGCTTAGGCAGGTTCCTCACTTTTCTCTCTCACTCTTCCTCTTTCCTCCCTGCGTCCTGTCTTCACTCCTCCATTCTCATCTTTGTCTCCATGAGAAGTGGCTGTTCTTCCTCATTGCCATTCTCATCATCATCAATCAGCTAACTGCTGGCCATGAGAGCAGACCTCTCTCTGTCTTTCACTGTCTCTCTCTCCCTCTTTCTTCTGTCTTTCTCTTTTTGCATTTTGCATTCTCTCCTCCTTTCTGCCTCCCATACTCAATCATCGACCTCTCTCTACACTTTCGCACCACACTTTCTCCATCATCTATCTTCTTCACTGTTTTCTTCTCGAAGTGCTGCCTCTCCTCCCTCACCCTGCCTTATCCCCCACACATCAGCCCCCTCTCTCAGCCTCATGTAAATTGATTTTCTCTGAGTGTACTGTAAATGTTTGGCTTGGTCAGTGTAGCATTCCAGGATGGAATCCATTTTGCATTCAGTAAGACAGATTACGATGCTGTGCTTACATGGATTATTGTTGCGAAACATAGTAGTGTGGCGCTGCGAGTCCTGCATGGAGAGAGTCACGGCAATTATTTCTAATTCCACTCTGTCAACAATGAAGAACGAGACAAAACTCTTTCTCAGTATTATCACACTTAATGCTCAGAGCACGGCACACACATAAGGAGTCAACCATGCAAGCGCGTGCCATGAACAACGGAATAAGACTATGTTATACAGCACTTGTTTGCCTCACTCTTATTTGGTGTCTTCCTGCTCTGTTAATCTGTCAACCAACCAAGGCCGCTTGATCCTCTAAAAATGTGTACACATATCTGCTACATTCAGCAAGATTCTCACACATTCTTATGTCGTTGGCCTTGGGTAAGTTAACAGTCAACAATTGCTGTTTATTGGTTACATGGAGAAGACCCTCTTTGCTCTGTTACATAATGCACATTATAGCACCTATCTAAGCAGACTAAAGTTAAACATAGGTCATATATGACTAAAGATTAAAAGTAAGCAAACACCATATATGATTATATGGCAGACATGTGATTATTTTGGAACATAGTTTACATAATCAAAACAATTTCTTCACAGAGAGCAGAGCTTCGATACTGTAAGGGTATTTGAATAAGAAAGTTAAAAGTTAAAAGTTAAAAAATAAGATGTCACCCACCATAGCAGAGGGAAAAAATGTTGACAGTACAACTCAGAACTATCTAAAGTAATATCACAAAGTAAATCTACTATTCCCTCTCTCTCCTCACCTTTCTTTCCTCCCTTTCTCCCTTCCTTGTTCACAACCTTTTCCCAGCCCTCCCTTGGCCCTGCTCTCTCCATCCGTTTGCCTGTTTTTCTTTACCCTTGCCACCTGTTTCCAAAGTCACACACCCATCAGTATGCACATGTGCCTCTGTGAGCAGCACCAGGGAATGTGACCATACACTAATCAGGTCCATGGATTACAGTATGACCCTTGACTGGTCACCTATCACTCAGCTCTGCTATGGGGCATAGTTGTGTCTGCAGGGATTATAAGAGGTCAAAAGGGTGAATAGTTTGTGTTGTCTAAAAGATAAAAATGTCTGGACACCTGACAATAAGTGACAGTTTACACCCTGAACAATAAGACAGTGAGACGTCATGCAGAAGTGGTTTCTTAAACAAGTGTTGAAAATGAGCAGCCAAATCTGATGGTAGTTCTCAGCATGCAGGTGCATACTGTGGAGGAATAAAATACAGGAAAAGAGGTTATTCAGTTTAGAGATCCTTTATTCAAAGATTTGAGAACTGTTGCTGCAGCAAACAGGTGCAAAAGTCCGTACATACCATACCTTTCTATAGTTTGAATGAACATCGTCTTCCACCTTCAGCTTGGCCACCAATTAAATTGCTCCCTCCAGTTTATCACATGTCTTGATGGACTTTGACTATCATCCAGTGGAAACATTTATCCAGCCTTAAACATTAGTAATTTTCCAAAGGACTGGAGCCACATTTGCCAAAATCCCCAGATCCTCCTCAGAGAATAACAGGATGATCTCCTCTTTCTCTTGGCAGTAATTTTACCCTTTCATCAATCATTTTTGATAAACCTAATGGTTCTGTCTGCTCAAAACTACCCCGGTCTCACGATTGTTTCATGTCAAAGTTTCATGTCACCCTGACAATTTGGTTCCAAAGGCAAATGTTTTTTTCTCTACCAAGTTGAAACAATCCTCCCAGTTCATTCCACTTGAGGCCTAATGACTCAGAGTTACCTTGAGCAGTCACACACGAACATCAGAGCAAACAATTTGTTCTGACTGGAACAAAGGCCCACAACGTAACTGGGAGCAAATAAACCCCTCTTGTACAAGCATGTATGCAATCTTTCTTAATTGTAGGAATACATGAATATATAAGTTAATCATAGGACTACATGAATTACCAGCTGAGTACATGAATATATGAAGTGACCATATGAACATTTTATCATTAACATTGCCATCTAGATAATCGTGCAATTATATAGTCAGTCTTCAAGCACATGAGTATGAAACACATGTATCACATAATAATATAGAGAGTAATATAGAGAGTAAAGTTTCCACCACAATACTCATGTTCTCCTGACATGAAGCACAGAATGCTAAACCAGGACTTAATTTGACAGTATATATTCCAGCTGTACCAACTTTTAACATAATTGGCATTATGTATGTAGCCAAATCTGAAAATTTTCAAGATTTGTTTCAGAAAAGCAAGTGGGGAGAGAGACATAAATAAGTCAACACAAAACTTTGTGCTATGCATTGTTGGGTAAGTTACTCAAAATATAATTAATTGAAGTTACTCATAACTTTCTCTAAACTGTAATTACATTAGTATTTACTCTCACTAAAAAAGTAGTTAGATTACTATTTACTTTATTTTGTGTTACTTTCTAAAACCCAGATCAGCGTTATCAGAAGGAGAACAAGATACCAAGTCATAGAGTATGAGATCAGTTTTGCATACTACATCATAATAAATAAAAGTCTATATCTGATCCTAGAGCAGAAATCTTGGTACGTCTTCACTAGCAGAAACAGATTTATCATCAGATGATCATCACAACTGACAGCTCACACGATACTTTACTCTCCCCCTGAAAATCCATATCTTACAAAAACAACATGATCGGGAGGAGGCAGCAGATTTTCTTGGTTCATGAATGATCTTAAATGATCAACGTGACAATCCACCCACCTCTGTCACCACATTTTCCTCAGCAGTGTATTGATCCAAGCCACTGCACAAGGCAATATCATTGCAAGCAGGAAAGAGTGATTTTGATTTCTAAATTTGATATAACTCAGCTGAAGCCCTACAAAAATAAAAATAACCCTAGTTTTATCACTCCAATAATAACTAAAGTGAAATAGTCTGATTTTATATCTATCTATCTATCTCTCTCTAAAACACATTGTCTCACTTATTTGAACTATGGCATGAATTTATCCTCACAATCTCTGGAATCATTTACATTCCTTGTGAAATATCTAAATTTACTTTTTTATCTTATCACAGACAGTCTCTCATGGGATTACTACTATAAATCTGCAAAGATTGTTCCATCCTGTGTCAATCGCAGTGTTAGCACCTCTCTGTCTCAGCCCTTTTCTCTGCCACCTCTCCCTGTCTCTCTGTCCCTCTGCACACTATCTCCATACCTCTGCTTCAGTCTGGAGGGATATCTGTCTAAATTACAGGCATAACATAGATTAGAACATAATTACACATCTGTGTCTGATAAACCTGATTCATAAGGGACTTGAGTCATGCTGCCTCACCTCTGGGGGCTTTAACTTCAGATTTCATCACCGTTAGCACTACATTACCTGCATTAGCATCTTGGCTATTATCTATATGATTAGCTGGCCTCGGGTGAGCTAGCCGGCTGATGATTTGCAGCAGAGTAATTTGGCCGTCGTGCATCTTGCCTGACCCAAGGGTAATGACAGCTAGTCAGTCCCCCGGACCCACAGATAGCTACTGACAGGTTAATTACAGCTGGTTAGTGGAGGTTAGCAACATGACCAAGTTTATGCCTCATGGAAATGCCTGATCCCTTGTGGCAGTAACATTTGTTCAGCATGTCAGGCGATTTGTCAGGGCATATATTCTCCTGATCTGGAAGGAATTTTTTTATTGCAGGGGAAAAAAGATAAGAGCATAACAAAGGCAGAGGAAATGGGACCTACATGATGAAGATACAAATGAAATGAGTAATATATTAGAAGCCACTGTCTTCCTGACAGATCAGTTGCAGCTCCTTTTGCACAATTCACATCTCAGCTTTCTCAAAGCTTAAAATCCCTCTCTAACTGGTCTGATTCTCTTATGCTACCTTACTGCTTCTGTGATTTATATTGACTTTTACAAAGGAAATCAATAAGGGATGATGGCTTGTAACTGGATTCACCACACCACAAAAACACTGGAAATAACCTACATTCAACGTAGAAAAAAAAAAAATCTATCAGAGAAAGTTACAAAATGTACAAAGGTGAATGCAGAGGTGCCTTAGTATTGTGACTAATAGTGGACATATCCAGAGTTGGATATGTCCATATATGGGCATGAAAATAAGTAATAAAAAGTAGTAACTATTCACTAGAACAGAGACATATTCATTCTAATTATTTGATGTGCCACATCAAAAACATAAACAAAATATCCGAAAATAATATTTATATCATATATTTATTTTTGTTGATGCAAAAGAAGAGAACAAAATAAATCTCCTAAAAAAAAAAAAGTTTAAATAGTGAAAGGGTAGAATAACTAAATAACCTTTTCCAGCTGCCGCCTTAATTTTGAAGATAAGTTTGAGTTTAATTGATTTTTATGATTAAATTAGCCTACAAAGCTAATCCTTACTTAGAAGTCCAGCCAAAAGGATTTTAATCTCTTCATATGCCAATCATGTTTAGCTTGAAGTGCAAAAACTATTACTAATTGATTGATTAATTATTTAAATTTACATAATCTGTCAATTGCCAGCCAGTTTGGGGAAGTCACCTTTATGAGTGATATCAGTGTGCACAGCCCTTGGCTCAAAAAGCAGATACTACTCCAAACAAAAGCAATATTAGTTACATTTAACAAAGACTAGAAAAGCTCTTGGCAGTTTTAACTGTGTCATCTATATGTTCTCTAGAAAGGGCTAATTAATAAATTAAGGATTTAATCATTTAAATACTTACATTTAGGTGAACAATATTCCCTTGATTTCCAGTTTCCACTCCAAATTCCTTTTGAAAAAGAAAGAAAAAATGAATGAATGAATAATTTTTTATGAATGAATGATACACACATGCATTAATGCATAATCATTACAACATGATTTCCCGCTGCCCTCTTGAAAACAACTCATAGTAATTGACATGCTGAGATGGAGAAACCTAGAACAAAAAGTTTTAATTGAAATAAACCTACTGTAACGTTCCTGTTGATTATCCAGATGCTCCCATACTGGATCCGGTCTTCCAGGATGTACGTTCCAGGAACTACCAGATGGTGACCCTGCGCTGTACTGTCCTGCGGTCCAACCCGCCCCGCCTCATGAACATCCGTTGGTTCCGTAACGGTGAGCCACTCCGCATGCCCCCACCAGATCTGAAGGAGACACCGGAGCTCAAGTTCAAGCTGGACCCTGTCAACAATGGCACTTATGACTGCCGAGTTACCAATAATGCAGGAACCTCCACGTGCACATTTAATGTTTCCGGTGAGTGAAAAGAAATTAAGCCTTATTATTATCAGCTTATGATGGCATTCTGCTCTTTTTGTGTTGCCTTGTTACGTAGACTGTTTGTTACCATGAGGACTGTAGGGTTTTCAAACCGCTGAACTTTGACCATTCATTACTTATTTTTAAGGTGCTCTTTCACAGGGTGGTTTTTGAGGATGGGTTATAGTGAATACTAGAAAGGTTGAACCAAAAGAGGCTAACCAGGATTTAAAAAAAAAAAAAAAGAGGAAGAAAGAAATACGTACAAATACATTGTGAATTTTGTTCTCTTTCTCTCACTCTCCCTTTTGTGTGTGTGTGTGTGTGTGTGTGTGTGTGTGTGTGTGTGTGTATTTGTGTGTGTGTGTCTCTCAGTGCAGCCCATTGCGACTCATACAGAGTGATCAATTACATGGCTGTAAATATTCATAATCAGTATGGGACAGTTATCTTCTTCAATACCATCCATCAATGACATTTTCTCCATGCTAGAGCAAGGAAAAACTCTTTAAGGCCAGCTAAAGTAATTTAAATTCTCCTAACAAGCTCTCTCTCTCGCTCTCTCTCTCTGCCCACCCTTCCTCCCTCCTATAGCACGGCCCTACAATGCTGAGTTTTACTTTGACACGCCCAACCCCATCCGGATCCTGAAAGGGAACAACTATTCTTACAACCTGCAGTGGACACAGCGAGACCCTGAGGCTACAGACCGCATCATAGGCTACTGGATTAATGTCCGCAAGGTACTGTAGGACACAGAAGTACACATGCCGAGAGCTGGCACGATATATGGTGCTGATGCGCAATGTCCCAATTTAATTGAATACCAGTTTCTACTTCAATTGACTCTGTATCAGTTCAGTTAGGGATATCTCAGTTACAACGTCTTAATTACAACTTCCATCTAGCTTTGCTTTTGTCCAACTCTTATTATTTTTAAAGCGAAAATACATGACGGCATCTGCCCTCAGGCTTGGTATCACTGGCTTCAAGTGACGAGCTCCCACCATTTGAAAAATGTGAAAAATGTAATTTGGTCAGGTGATTTCCCATGGGGTACGAGTTCAGACGACAACATGTGCAGAGAAAAGAGGCGTATTACATATAACATTTAAAATGACTCTTCACACATCTACTGAAAAAATGAACATATTAACACAGCAATATTGGGATTTTAAGAATCAGTGAAAAGGTAACAATTAATTGGAAAATCTATATTGTTACCTAGCCCTACACATACCTATACATGCGCACCCTACCTCTACCACCCGTCCAAACACACACACACACATACACACGCTCACATATATACACTGGAGAACAGTGAGCCACCTGCAGTACCAAATACAAAGGAACAAAGGAACTGACTTTTCTGCATCAAAATGCTCTTGAGACCAGCACTGATACTGGCTTAAAACAAAGCAAACTTGGCCACCTGCCTTTGTTTACTAGTTTGGTATCACCTTGATGGAATAAGATTACAACCTCTGTCAACAAGAACACACTCACTCACTCACACACTCACACACACACACACACACACACACACACACACACACACACACACATTCACAAGTCTGTATTGAGTGAAGTGCGCATGCTAAGCAAACACGGGCCTTTATAAGCTTGGGGAGTATCAGGACTTCGATGGGGAAAGGCAGTCAATCAATGGAAACCAGAACTGAATTAGCAATGCCACAGCCATTTTTATTTTTTTCTTTTCTTTTCTTCCCTTCTCTTCTCTTTTCTTCTCCTCTCTTCTCTTCTTCTCTTGTGTTTTTCTCTTCCTCTCTCCTCTCCTTTTTTCTCTTATCCTTTCCTCCTTCCTTTCAGTAATCAGAGCATCTACTTCTCATCACTGAAAACATCACTCCTTTGCCAACTGTCCATGTTACATGTCTTCATTGTCACAGTAGGATTGTAGCTTTGAGTGCCAGACAGATAATTATGTATTTACTGCCCATATTGTAGCCATGTCTTAACACAGCCAGGCATCCACAGTCCACCTCTGTCTCCTTTTAGATAGCATACAGTCCAGAGACGGTTGCTTTATATTTCCATAATGGTAATTTTATGTTTCATCTTGCCCTCAAGTGATTGCCATTGCAATGACAGGCCTTCACTCTCATAACTACACAATGACTGTGTGCTAAATTAGGCTTGTGGCCACATGCATGAATTTAGAATAAACCTTTGCTGGATCAAGCATACTCTATTGAATGATAACGACAATGACAAATGATGTAATATACATAATCTTGTTTGCTGAGGCATTTTGTGTGCTCTCATTTCAGCCATTGCAAAGACTCATTATGGCCTTTGAATTTTGGCCTTATGTTTGGAACACAAACACATTGTGACCATGTTGTAGCCACTTACAGTGGTTACAGCATGGTCACAGTGTGTGTAGCGTAAGAACACACTTGCCTCTAGTATCACTGGTGCACTGAGGTTCTGTGTCCCAAAAAAAGTATATATTCACTTTAATCCATCCAGAGTAAAACTGTTCATTAAACTACTCACAGGATGTGCTTTCGTGTTGGACATGTTTGAGATTTAAGAGATTTTGGTTGTTAAGTTGTTTAGGCAAAAGTGTAAAAGTTATACTCAGGGCCAGATATACTAAGCATTTTACTGTATGTGTCTTTTCAGGTGCATTCTGCTCTTAGCAACATGTGTGCTCTTAATTAAACAGGTGCAAGGGCCTAGATACACATTTTACCCATCATCTGAATTACACGCGCATGTTTCTTGCCTGTATGGATATGCATTTAAGGGAGGATTGAACAAATGATAGCATGGGATATGAGTGTGGCCACCACTTTATTAGAGTTCACACAATTTATGTCAGTTTTTTCCAAGAGATTTGTCTGGTGCATTAATGAATTGAACTACACTGAACAATTTATTGTGAGAAGGGATCTTAAAAAATATATTAGACTTTATTTACCTTGGTATTCTAGGATAGCTGCCACCTGTTCTGATATGTGCATCTGCTGGACAAGATGCTCTACCTTGCCCTGTGGTGGCGCACTGCTGGTTGTGGCGGCTTATGTTTAAATTCTTTTCTTTTTTCTTTTTATGTCATGTCATTTGTCTTTTTTAACCCCATGAGAAGGTTGCGTTTTTTTCCCAATGTGTTTTCAGTGAACCAGAATCCCTCCAAATTATCACTGCACACTGCTACAACGATTCAACTTAACATCACTTTTTGTATTTTCTTTTACTTATAGAGCTTGTTGAGAGCTGCATGTAGCAGGAACACCAGAATGTCCACCATTCACTGTGCACATTTTAAGCTCTGCTCAAGCAGAAGGTGGTCCAGGTGCTGACTGCGTTATAATCTATTTGTCTTAGTAAATCCGACATTAACTGTGACCACAAATTGCCCCAAAACACAGTGCAAAGATTCATATACATGAATCTGGTTTTCAGTATCTTGACTTTAACTGGTACAAATTTTTGAGTTTTCTATCCAGTTCTATCAGTCTCTCCCTCCCAAGTCTCAGTGGCCTCCTACCTCAAAAACCAACCACTCTGGTGAGTTTTGGCGTCCTTTTGGGCAGCTCCTGACCAGAGTTTGGGAACCTGTCTGTCCAAGATGTAGCTTGCAGGAGAGCAACTTAAGACCAAGTTGTTGTTTTGTCTCAAAGATCTATTCATAGAAAGTTGGCCTTTAGTGAGGGGATAGGAGGGATCATAATGAATTATACACTGTGTGTGTGTGTGTGTGTGTGTGTGTGTGTGTGTGTGTGTGTGTGAGAGAGAGAGAGAGAGAGAGAGAGAGAGAGAGAGAGAGAGAGAGAGAGAGAGAGAGAGACAGACTCTGAAGTAGAGGGGATGTAGGGTCTGCCAGCTTGCTTTTGTGTGGATGAATAGCTAATTTACCCCCTACTTAAAGACTTGGCTGCCTACCGTATTAAGTAACACTCTTCTGGGAGACAGAAAATGAGCTTTTGGCCTTCCTGAGATGCACATTAGATTGCATGCATCAGCTCTCTGAAAACTCAGTCTACCTCTTTCGTGTTCCCTCCTCCTCTCCCTTTCGCCCTAACCCCCTCATCACACCTGTCTCTTTCCACTCACTCACTTGCTCACACACTGCCTTTCTCTTCCGTACCCCTTTCTCTCACTTTCTTTCATAGTCTAGCCCCCTTTTACACAGCCTTTCAAACTGGGAATATCTGTCTAAAAAATACGAACATGGAATGGAGGGGCATTGTTGTTGTGGTGGCAGCGGAGGTATTCACAGAGCCGAATTTTTAGCTTCACTCTGCATTTTATTGGATCTTTTATTCCATTTTATTAACCCATTTATTTATTCTATTTTTACAAACTCATTCATTTTGTGTGCTTGTTTTATTATTCATTTTTCTTTTATTAATGTTTTATATTGTTGTGTTCTGTCTTTAATATCATGCTGTAAAGCACTTTGACCTGCATTTTATGTGTGAAAGACGCCACACACACAGAGACACACACACACACACACACACACAAACACAAAAAGAATCAACAGCTGAAGCATGTATGTGTAAAAGGGAGAGCCAGCAGGACGGGACATGGGTGTGATATTTTGATATGTATAATTTGCTGAAACACCTCAGCAATCAGTTCACCACTCAGTCCACTGTTTAGAAAGCAGTGTCGCTGCCCAACATGTATGTTATACATCACACTACGTACTGTCGCTGTTGTGTTACACATCACAGCCAATGGTTATCACTCTGCTTCCAGATTGCTATTTAAAAAATCACACATTGGTGCAGCGTTATGCCGGCTTTGTTTGGTTCATTGTAAAAAACAAAACAAAAAAAAAACAAAGCTGGTGTAATAACAGGTCCTCATTATTACGGGATCTCTGTTTAAAATTGGCTTCTGTCGCTCTTCTGTCTTTGCTCCAGTGTCTGTTCCCCGCTCTCTATCTCCTGCTCTCTGAGGTACTCTGCTAAGTGCAGACTTAATGGCATTTAATGTGGATCAAACCTTGGCAATTGGAGCAGAGCTGATAAATAGTTTGAGCTGTGAGCTGCTACGCTGACAGTGTTAAAATAATGAGATGCATTAACTGGCAGTTTAGGACTTCTTAAATGATGTTAAACTTTAATTTAATTTCAAGGTTTTGCCGGCATGTTTTATACTTGTGTGTGAGAGAGAGAAAGCAGGGGAAGGAGTTGTTGGAGACAGGGAGAGAATGGGGAAAAAGTGTGAGAGAGCGAATGAGCGAGCAAACGAAAAGGTGCGAAAGACAGAAATTAGATGCAAATGAAAGAACAACAGTGAATCTCTCTGGTCCCCTCGACTGTTAAATAGAGTACAAGAACATTCCAATGTAATACCTTCTCAATTTCACAACCCATCTATCTCTGCAACACTTTCTCTAGTTCATCCTCTTAGCGCCTTGGCACTCTATCTTTTTAGCACATACAAAATAACAGTGGGCTATAGCTCAGCGGGCGTCTCCGGGGAGACAAGCAGGCACAGAGGGGAGTACAAGGTGACTCTGTGTAACTCAGATCAGCTCATGCAGCCGTGCTCTAAATGTTTGTGTGCACATGTCTGTGAATTTGCTTATGAATGTGGAATATGTGCTTCTTTGCGCATCCATGTGCATTGACTGTTTCCATTTGTTTATGAGTGTTGGTGGTCATGTGTGTGAAAGTGTACACACCTTCTAGTGCTTTAGTAAGTACTTTAGCCATGTGTAGCCATGCTTATGAGTGTGCATCTCTTTGTCTAGCAGACTACATGGTTTGCTCCATGACTCATTTCCGGGCTGTGAATCCTCATTCACACATTTTTTTTTCTCCTCTCTGCAGGGAGCTTCCCCTTCTAGAAGTTGTTAGGTCCTCCTCCTGTCATCAACCAGACCTTCCACCCACCCCACCCTTTCCTTAAAGGAATACACTGATTTTGAGAAATGTTTGTATTAATTTTGTCACTGATATTCATTCAATTGTCATTCAATTGATTGACTGATTGATTGAAAATAGTAAAAGACATCTCAAATGCGATAAAAATTGTCAAGGATTTAAAAAAATGAAAAAAAAAAAGATCTAAAAGATTTTTTAAAATTACAATTGATTATATTACAGACATTACAGGCATGAATGGCAACTGATACTGCAAAAGTATGAGTGGTGTCACCTGACATTAGTGCTTAGTGTGCAAAGTGGTTTGAAATGGCTATCCACCAAACATGCAGCATAGACATAGACATATCTACATGTAATGTAACATACACAGTGTCATAACAAACTGCATAAACATACTGTATGGGAAATTTGTCTCTTTTGTTATGCACAGCTGTATCTGACACGCAAGAGGCCATTGCCTTTTGCCAGGCTATTATTGCACCTAAGAAGTTGTTCACATGGAGTTTTCCAGTGAACTTTGGAACTAGGATAAATCCGTCCTCCTACATGGAAAAGTGCAAAGGAATGGCAGTGAAGTTGAAACTCTAAAGCTGGAATTAGAGAAGATCTGAAAGCTGTGAGTTTGCCAAAATATCTGTACATGACTTCACAATAAAATGGCTGACAACACAGTCAACAAACTTTTTTCTCTGACTGGATTTTTTTTTTTTTTTTTTTTTGGAAAACACATTCAGCTTCAACCACACCTTCTCTGATGTATTTATTTTACAATGATATAGATTTATAGCAGTATATTCCTTTAATTTGGTGAGGGGACCTAGCACACAATCTGAATGGAAGTGGGAAGTTCCATTAATAATTTTGCCTGGTTAAATAAAAGCTAAATAAAATAAAACAATAATTTAAATAATTTAAATAATTTAAATAATTTAAATAATAATAATAATAATAATAATAATAATAATAATAATAATATGGGTCATATAACTGATTTGCCAGAATGTTTGTGTTTGCCTTTAACATCCTCTTCAAATTCATTTTTCCACCTTATTAAAGCATCTCTATTTTTTTTTTTTTTTTTTTTTTTTTTTTTTTTTTTTTTTTAGAAAAAAGTGTTTTCCTGTCTTCTCCCTCTTCTCACCTTCCTCCTTGCATTTCTCAATTCTCCCTCCATCTCTATACTATCATAAAAATCAACTCTTTCCCTCTGCAGCTCTGAAGTTCTTTGTTGCGGGTGTCATGAAGCCATGCACCCAACAGCAGGCCCGTGTTCAGATCATCACCGCACCCAATTTCTTGCAGCACAGAGATACAATCACACACAGGCACACAAATACTCCTGCGCAAACACATATCCCCATTATCATATATATGAGAAATTAAAAAATATTCATGATGAATTAGAACTACGCATTAAATCAAATATATGAATAATTTATATACAGAGTGAACCTCACTTTGTACTAATACTCACATACCCACACACAAAGCCACATATAGGCCAATGCAAGCAAAAATAACATGTGTACACACAAAGACACATACAGGCAAATGATGTACTTCACAAATAGATGACCATATGTGTTCACACACACAAACAGTTTCCAAGTGTACATATCAGTGAACTGTGTCGGCTGTGCTGCATTAATAGATGAGAACAGGAGAGTTAACCCTGTGCTTTATAGAGTCTTAAGAGACGTACCCCTACTAATATAGTTAATCTAGATTCCTCTTACACATGTTTCTGTCTAGTCTCTTGTCTTTTCTCTTTTTTGGACAAATATTAACCCTAAAAAAGCCATTCGTATCATATATGATACACATTTTCAATTCCGTTTTTCTTTTTCAGTTTAATCAATACTTGACCAAAATACTGTTGTATACCTTTGAACACTTCCCCTGTTCACCCTGGACCATACCATTGCCACTTCAAGTACATATCATATATCATACGCCAGAAAGGTCATGTAATAACATATATATATATATATATATATATATATATTTATATATATATATATATATATTTTGTTATAGGACTAAATAAAGGGTCCATTTTCAAAAAAATGGAATTTTCTGCCAATTCTTTCATAGTTCAGGCTTTATAGGGTTAAAGACATACTTCGGAAAAAAAATGGACTTATGCCTGACTAAAATTATGCACACTAGATAAATGAATGACTGACTTCCATGCCATTCAATCAAACTATCATCTATCCACGTTTCTCTCTCTCTCTCTCTCTCACTCACTCTCTGTTGCACTCTCTCACAAACATGTGCACACTGTATGTCCACTTTTATCATTGAGAGGGAGCATGAGGGAGAGAGAGAAAGACAAAGAGAGAGAGTGAGTTTGTGCAGTGGGAGCAGCTGAATTCCCCTGGGTCATACTTCAGCACCTCATTGATCCACTGTCTGCTCCAGGTCCACATGGTGTGTGTGTATGTGTGTGTGTGTGTGTGTGTGTGTGTGTGTGTGTGTGTGTGTGTGTGTGTGTGTGTGTGTGTGTGTGTGTGTGTGTGTGTTTGCATGTGTGTGTGCTTTTAGTCAAATCAATTTCTTCTGTCATTTGTCTCCCACTCACTGTCGAAAGGAGCAAAACAAAGTGTGTGTGTGTGTGTGTGTGTGTGTGTGTGTGTGTGTGTGTCTGTGAGACCCTGCCTACTCTTGATATTCGCACACTCCACTTACTTCTAAAGCTCCCACTCTTCAGCAGTACGTATATTAACTCATCTCCCACTGCTAACACACACTCTATGCATATTACATGAGTATGTCTTCTTTTTTACTATATTCTACATAATTATGCATACACTGTACGAGCTGACTGTAAATGTTTATATGGATGAATGTGAGCATAAGTGCAGGTTAAAAGGGCACAATACATTTTTCAATGTAACTCCTACTATGCAAAAATCTTACACCCTGTATGATGATATGTGAACTGGTGTAGTCAGTTGTGGAGGAGTGACAACTGAGCAAATCTCCAGGACAAAAATAGTGTTCCTGCACTGGAAACCTAGGACAGTTAGCTAATACTTCAATAATAAAAAGTGCTGAGCAATCCAGCATCTATGGTTGTATTTCCTGTATTAATTACAAACCTTTGCATAGATTTAGTATTTTGTTTGAATCTGCACTTAAGATTTGTGCCACAGCCTCAGCAATTCATCTCGTGCCAATGCACATACTTACAAGGAGTGGGCAGGAAGGGGTGCTGTTTCTTGCTAATCAACACTTCAACAAGAAGCAAAGCTGTTTGGGGAATCAAATTCTGTGACCTTTCCTTAATGGGACAGCCACTTAACTAAAAGGCTGGCCTACTGTCTCTCCAACAAAAGATGCAGGATTAACAGTTACATCTTTTGTCTGGCATGCTATTGCTGTATCAACTGTAAAATCTCCCATGTCGGAATACATTTCATTTTACATTGACATACTAGGCAAATGAAAATGATTTACAGTGAGTGGAATGGTCAGCTAAAAGTCTAAGCTGAAAGCTGAAATTGACCAAATTACAAGCAACCCCAAGTCCACTATGTACAGGCCAGGGCTTTTGCACCATTACAATAGCTTGGTGACCATAGCAACAGTACATCTACATTAAAGGCATCAAGAAAGATTGATTTGCTGGGCAAGAAATACCTTGAGAATTAAGGAAGGAGAAAGATAGAAGGGATTCCTTTTTTTTTTTTTTTTTTTTTGAGCAATTAGAGTGGGTAGCGGGAGGATAGGTTATTCGGCAAGGGAATGATAATGTGATGTACATCTTGAAAAGTCAAGTTTTAGTCAATGATGGAAGATGGGGACTGTGTCCTCTATTTCACTGTGAGGGAAGATTGTTCCAGCACTGGGCAGCCAGGTGCAAGTGGAGTGGAAATGGAGTGGAGTAATGACCAGGGCAGCACTGAGAACAGAGTTAAGCAGTGGCAGAGCCTGGTAAAGAAGCTGGGCAGATTCCCTGGTGAGGAAGAGTCTGATTCCATGTGTGCTGCAAAGCATGAACCTGCAGGATCAGAGAGAGTTTGAGGAGGTGGGCAGGCATCTGGCAAGAGGTACACAACTTAATCTGTGTGTCAGAAGACAGTAACTAAAAGCAGAGTGGCGTGTCTTTGGCATAGCAATGATAGGAAGTTGTGGGACGCATACAGTATATTAGTGCATTAGTGCTGCAAGATTCCCAAATTGTGCTTCTAGAGCAGCAGTTTTAGCGGACCTTCTTCTATTGTTACATGTCCTTCTTCGATTGTTACATGTTTGTGTGTGTGTGTGTGTGTGTGTGTGGGAAGGCACCTTTTGGACAACCATGCAAAGAAGAACATTCATCCTCCACAGAAAAAGACAGTATTTGAGGACAAGCAGTATCTGAGGCCATGAAATTGCTCCTTACAATTTGAAAAATGTTTTAACTAGCATAAAGAGAGATGGAAGTCCTTCCAGGTAGCTTTTTTTTTTTTTTTGAGGACTGAATATGTTACTAATTATTATTTTTTTCTTTTCTTTTTAGCAGTTATCTCTCTACCCATAGACAAGAAATTCTTCAAAGAAGGCTTGTCTAGACAGATGGGATGCCTAGAATCAGAAGTAAGAAAACAAATATTGACAGGGCCAAACGGGGAATAGGCCTAGCAGACATATATAATTACAACATTTTCTTTAAATCCAGACATTCTTTTGATAGTGACAACAGGTCAAATAACAGATAAACAAGGTAGGAAATATTGAACTAGAGCCTCTAGACTCCCTTGAGGATAAACAGTCAAAGGCAGGTTTATACTGTACCCCTGTTTGCAAGGATAATGGCAATCTTTTGATTGAGTTTCAAGTGAGATTGCTAAAACATTTCAAAATTTATATCTTAGACTGGGTTATTACCCTAAGACTCCCATGCGGAATGACTAGATTTATACAAGGGGGCAAACCGATGAGAAGAAAAGAAGAAAAAAATTGCAAAACAAATGGATGACCATTATAAGACTTAATATTAAGAAATTACTAATTTATACATAAAATAAAGATAATTTGAGGATAAGCACTTTCTGAAATATATGCAAATAAAATGTCAGTAGTGCAGTTATCTTGGAGAAAATATGACTCAGAAGCAACTGATGTGGAGATTACTCTTGAGGAAAATGATACATGAGGGATATAGTGTAGCATCAAAAGTGCATAAAATACACAACTACTCAGATTCTGGTGGGTTGCTCTCCAGAAATCGATCAGATGGCTGGACTTCCATTTGGATGAAGCTCCACAAAGTCTCTAGATATGTCAAAAAGAGGATGATTAACAATAATTTTACGTGGCATGTTTATCTCACCCCCTGCTAAGCTGAATTAGGTAAGTGCTCCAGTGTCAGACTCCTGTTGACACTGTAGACGGGAGAAGTGCACTTTTTTTCCACAGGGACTGGCATCATCCTGTAATTAAATCGTCAGGGAAAATGCAGTTGAAACTTTTGAAACTGTAAAATCAGCTGCACAACAAGATGTGATCCTCATTAGGGTGATTTTTTTTTCTCCAATGGAGAGAGGTCTAAACAAAATAATATAATTCTGACAAATGGATGGATAGCCAGTTAAAGACTTGTAGCAGTGAACTGGAAAAAAGTAGACCGATTTAAACAGTGCATCTAGTTACAAACATTTTTAGAGACACCCACAGTGTAAAAGGCAGCTGCAAATTTAAATGAGCTGGATAATAAATCAATGAAGAACATAATATTGATATAATAACCCACTCAACCCTCTTATCTAGAATAATAAAATTATGACTGTCTTAAATGCATATTTGCTTGGACTGTGCACCAGGGGGGTAAGAGCGCAATGGCAACCCAGCACGTTAGTTTGTCTTAAATGCATACTCATGTTATGCATTTGTAACTAAGCCATGGCCCTGCTCATAAACTCTTTGTTGTGTCTTTCTTTTTAGAATGCTTTCTTCTTCTTCTTCTTCTTCTTCTTCTTCTTCTTCTTCTTCTTCTTCTTCTTCTTCTTCTTGGCTGCTCTGTACTGTAACAGTGTTACATTTGTTACAATTTTGGGTCTTTTTGTTTTTGGCAAAGGTCAGCTTTCATTTTTTAACATATACTATTATATCTTATCCAGAGGCTAGAGAGGATTTCAATTAAATAGGGGTATGGATTATATCAAACTAAGAACTGCTTTTAAAATGATGAAAAATGCCCCATAAATCCTGGAATTCACTCTAAATTTATAGAGGATGAGACATAGTGGATGATTCCTTTTTTCTAATTTTTATTTGGTATGTATTTTTTAATTATTATTTTTTAGTATTTTCATATGTGTTTTTGTGTACATATGCATGCAAAATTGTTTGGCTTCACAATGTAGGTGAGCTCTGCACTATAGGTATTCATCACACACACACACACACACACACACACACACACACACACACACAGCTGCATGCATTACCTGATAATGGCATGCTGTGGGTGTACTAAGGTGTAATGGTAGAGTGGCTGACCTAATGCATTAGATTGAGCTCACTGTCAGGTCTTTAAGTAGCTAGGATCAGAGGCAGATACACAGCTAATGGATCCTTCTCTCCGTGGGTGGAATAACATTGCGAGGGCTCTATTAAAAGTGGTGTTAAAAAAAAAAGTCCTAACTTAAAAAAAAAAAAAAAAAAAGAGAGAGACAGATATTGGACTCGATAAACTTTATAACAACCTTATTCTAATTTTCAGATTTATAATGGAAATCCTGCTCATTAAATTTGAGCTTCAATAAACTTTAACGTCAGTGCGCTCATCTTTAGCTTTGCTGCAATGGATGTAGTGTATGAGATGCAGTTATATATTCCTCTAGCACAAATGACTGAATGGGGAAGAAGTGATAGGGAGGGAAACCATTTTACCTTATTTTCATTGATTCCTTTCTGTGACAGAAGCATGCGTTGTGTAGTATGGTAGTGATACACAGAGCAAGTTTCTTGAGAATATGCACTGATGCTAAGGAATTGCTTCAATCACGTTTGAGCATATTTTTGCAAGGAAATTTTTAAATCTGTGACCCTGAGGTTCACTTTTTTTGTGTTTTGGGGGAGTTGCTTGTTTACACTGTGCATACAATTCCCCCTGTTTATCATCAGTCTTTCATGGGTAGTTAAAATTGCTTTGAAAGCTCTTTAGTTGGGATATAGGCTTGCACATAATGATGTTTTTGAAAGTCATTCTGCCATCACAGTGCTTGTATCACTTGGTTCACTTCCATAATATAAAAATCCTGAATTTTGATGATATTGAGGTAGAGGTGAAAATGAGGATGGAATGATTAAAGGATAGAAGGTAAAAAGAAAGCGTGAGAAGCGAGGAGAGGAGAGACGGAGTGACAATTTTCTGCTGTCTATTCCTTCTCTTGGTCTGTCTGTCACATCTGTCTCACTCTCTGATGACTACCCCTCCCATGTAGGTCTTCATTTGTGTCTGCATGTATTCTTTGCAAAAGCGTATGTGCATATAAACAAATACATTTATGTGTGAGTATGCATATTCACGTGTCTGCATCCATTCTTTCTTTTGTGTGTGGGTGTGTGGATGGATGTGTGTGTGTGTGTGTGTGTGTGTGTGTGTGTGTGTGTGTGTGTGTGCGTGTGTGTGTGCACCTGTGCATCTCCAGAGCAAGCAGAACCTCCTGTCAAAGCAAATAGACCTGAAGGGTGTGGAGCCGGTGAAGGGTGTGCTGCTGTCCTATGCTATACCAGACCTGCGTATTCCTCTGTCCTATGAGGTCCGACTGGCTCCCGTCACCACCTACAGCACCGGGGACTACGTCAGCCGCATCATCCAATACTCAGAACGTGAATACCATTTTATCAAACCTTTTTTCTTTCTAACTCACTCAAGTTAAACTCACCAGATAGATAGAGACATACTGTAGATCAAGACATCGACAAGCAGGCAGGCATGGTAATTGAAATGACTGGTGTTTATGTGGATAGTGGAGTGTTAACCATGATATTCTTCTAATTTTCTTTCAGCGTATACCTACCCAAGACCCACAGGTGAGACCTCTCTCTTCACCACTCATTCTCTTTTCTCCTGCTTTTTCATATTTGACAGCATTGAGTTTGATGTTGTGTCCTGATTATGACAAGACGATGAAATTACAAGGACTTTTTTTTTTTTTTTTTTTTTTTTTCAGCTAATTTGGCTTTTATACTGCAGGCAATGTCAGCCCAAGGTCATCAAGGCAAAATTTGCCATGACCTATCTTTTCCCTCTATTAAATCTTGGTACAGGGGTGGAGAGTGGGGCACAATAGCAGAGGGATTTGAGAAAGCAAGTGATACTTGGAAGCAGGTCTGACATTTTAAATGTCACAGGAGGTGGTTGCCGTTGGAGAATACATGACTGGTTAAAGCAATGTCACTGGTTAAAGGTTTCAGAGATACTTGAGCCAACTGGGTGTGGCATTAAATGTACCTGCTGAAACTACTTTACCTGTATAGCTCACCTTATTTTTGTCCTATCTTGTGTTGCATTTCTGCCTCCTCTTCCTCTGTCTATCTTACAGCCCTCCCCACCCCACCCCCCCTTCTCTCTCTCTCTCTCTCTTCTCTGTAGCCATCTCTTTCTCTTTCTCAGTCAATTGCTTCTTGTCTATTTTCTTCATTAAGAGACACGCAGCATGTTTCTGGCAGGAGTGGCAGTTGGCTCTGCCAGGGTGAGGCAATTAAAACAACAGCAGATTGGAACAGACTGCGAGAACAACAGTGCAAATTGAAAGGAGCGCATGTAGCGGAGCAGGGTGTGAATAGTAATAGATTAGCTCCATGAAACACAGAAACACACACAATCCATACACATGGGGAGCACAAGCCGTATGCATCTGTGATGGGCAGTGTGGATGCCCGGGGAAGCTCCCATTGAATCTGCTGCCTTGGACTGTTCTGATTTTTTTTTCTTGTTAACTTGCCTGCCTTAGTATTAATTTTATCAGTGTGTCTCTGGAGGACTTAAATAGCCATGACCCTCCACATGGGCTAGTGAAGGTGATCAGCACTACATAGAGTGAAGGCCCTCTAGCTGGCTTGGGGAGAGACTTCAGCACCAAGGACAGTGACTGTTCGCTTCTCATGATGAAACTAGGGGACTTTCTCAAAATGCATTTCTCTTATTCTTGAGTTCTCCACAATGTGTTTGATATAACATCAACTGGCCAAAGTACGATTCCTACACAAAAGAATGAGGGGACAGATGGTCCAAGATCCCAGACGTTTACTTGCCAGCAGAGGATGCAGCTGATGGTGACCCAGCCGAAGACGACAAATGGGAAGCCTCAAGATTCATTGTGCAAACTATGCATCACATCCAAACAGTGCCACAGTCTACAGTGCCGAGCCCGTTAAAACAGATGGGAAAATGAACACCTGTTTGCCTTAATTGTTTTTATGCACAATGCCAAGCACACGGCCTGTCTCAACCTGTATGGACACTTCTCTGTCCCTGTACTTGACAGGGTTTCATTTTTCATGACATTTTTTGGATTTGATATTCACCCCAGCAATCAGTCCTCAGAGATTCATAGATGTTGGCTGATTAAAGAAAGAACAAACCTGCCTCCCATGACTCATTAACTTGAAAACCCACAAACATAAGCTGACAGTCGCTCCCCAGTCAGAGGGATGGTGCTTCTCCACAGAGGACGCTTGATCAGTGTTGAGCAGTGAGCAGCTAGTGGTCCCTTCATCGAGCATGTTGCATTGATATATTGAATTCTTGAGCTTGGACTGTTTTTCAAACCTCTTAATTGGACCAAAGACTAAAACACAACCTTGTACTCTGAGAATGAGCCCATTAGTGAGTGAGGGGGTCAACAGTATTCCCTATAGCCTCTGTGCTTCACTGTCTTTATTCTTATATCTCTCCAGATTCTTATTGTTGTGTAAAGATCAAAGTCTGATGAACCGTGGTTAGTAGTTTTAACCCTAAAAGTACCTCTCCCTTACCTTAGTGCCATATCTTGCAGAAATCTTGTGTTTCCAACAATTTTCAGTGAAATATTTTGAGGGAAAATGGGACTTTGATGGAATTTTGAAGGATTTTTTTTGTTTTGTTTTGTTTACAGTGCAGCCTCTGTCTTATATGTATAAATGTCCTCCTGCTTAAATGTTCTTATTGTATCAATAATAGATCAGCTCTCTTATCTTCACATTTGAAGTGAAGTGCAGATTCACTTTGCATTATTCCCCAATGTTGCTCCCATTCGGTTTCTGTGTAATAAGTAGACGGGTGTGGAAAGAAACTGTAAGGTCATGTGCTTCATAGTTTGTAACGTCTCTCCTCTCCACATACATACACCAGATCATGTGTGTGGCTTTGAGGATGAGCGGATCTGTGGTTTCTCCCAAGACCGGAGTGATATATTTGACTGGACAAGACAGAATCACCTGACCCAGAATCCCAAGCGATCTGCCAACACTGGCCCAGAGACTGACCGCAGTGGTACCAAGGAGGGTAAGGAGACTGAGAAAACATCTTATGTACAGCATACCACAGCAAACTGTAGCATGTAACAATTCTTAACATGCTCAATTTAAACATATGCACACAATTATTGCATGTTTTCTTGTAGGTTTTTTATGGTTTTGATTTGTTTTACTTGTTACTGTTGTCCTAGGCCTATGTAATCTAACCAGAAAGCAGTGTAATAATAGCAGAATTGGTGAGAAAGAGTGCAGCATGGAAAAAAAAAAAATCTACTAATCTGTTAGTCCTGAAATGCAGTTAATTCAACAGGTTTGTGCTGCTTCGTCACTGAGCGGAGTGATATTTTGATATCTATACATTAACACAATCAAACTTTTTTAACACAAATAAAGGCAAAATTTATTGGGAAACACCATTTCCCAGTGACTCTTGTCACCAGGTTATGCCTGCACTCAAGGCATCAAATCCTACCTCAGTCAGACATACAAGATACTAGTGTTTCTTTTACACCCATTGGCCCTCATTGCAAGACTGCCACCAATGCACAGAAAATGTAAATACATGACAATAATAATTCATAACTCTGATTACCGTGTTGCTCTGAAGAGAACCACTGGCCAGTGTAGCTGGTTTTGAAGACTGTTGAAGGCGACCTGGGGTTACTTTCATGATAACAATGTTGTCTTGCACACTCAGGCCATACCTCACTGTTGGAGGACATGTCTTCAAAATTTCACGTGGGTCTCCCACAGGACATTGGAGAAAGAAAATTGTACAATGTTCTTGGAGAGCACCTTGAGAATGACACAGACATCACGGGCTGATAGAAAAACTGTCAATTTCCAGAGCAGAAAACATAACATATCGATAGCAGAATTGAATTGAGTTCAATTCTGCTGAATATGTAATAGTAATACAAAGTGCTTTATCTTGTTGCATATTGTTGGCCGGTATTTTCAATGTAAACATGTTAAAATAGCCTATTTTCTATAGTTGAATTGCTATATGCTAAATGTGATTATGAGATGCAGACAAACAAACTGGTTCATCATTCAGCGAACTCTCCTGATTTACAAGGGAAAATAGGGCCTTAATTATGGTGTCCATGCCATTGGAGACTGATGCTACTGTGTCAATATAGCCAGTTAGGCTAATATGAACCAGGTTAATTGTTTTAACCTTTCATTTTTCAAACAATATTAGGGAAGTAGAGGGTTTCTATAGGTCACAGCACTCACAGAGAGTCTTGAAATAACGAGTCCAGAGGTTCGGAGCTAATGACACATTTCATGCAAGCAGTTACTGAAAAGCCTTTTGATATGACTGCATGTGTGTATGACTTGAATGCTTTATGTATACAAGTCTTGAAGTATGCATCTTGAAGTATGCATCCTTTATCAATGTGAACTAGCCACTTCACCAGCACATAGACACACCATCCGTCATGTGCTGCTTTCATGAAAACAGAGCACACAATGTTGTCGTTTTGGTTCCAGGTTACTACATGTACATCGAAGCATCACGACCACGAGCTCCAGGTGACAAGGCCCGCCTTCTGTCCCCACTTTATAATGTGACTTCGGTCAGGGGCCCCAAGGGCTCCGGCAGAGTCCCATACTGTGTCTCCTTCTACTACCACATGAAGGGCAAACACATTGGTGAGTAGAAAGCAGAATAATGCACAGAACAAGACAAACATACAAATACACAACTTCTACTACCATATCACACACACACACATACACACACACACACACACATACACACACATACAAACTTGCATAAGTGGATACACAGTATATTCTGGCACTATTGTTACCATTGGGGTTCTCATATCTCTGGTTTTCTGTCAGAAAAGTTGAGCTCAGTGCTTGACCCTCACTTGTGGAAGCTGTCAGATATTGTTTGTATGTGTAAGTGTATGTGTGTGTGTGTGTGTGTGGTTGGGGGTGGGGTATGTGTGTGTGTGGGGGGGTATGAACACAACAGTCTGTGTGTGGGTAGATGTGGCTCTCTGTGTAAGTCCCTGTTTAACTGACACTGTGTTTCCATATTTGTGTGTGTGTGTATGTGTGTGTGTGTGTGTGTGTGTGTGTGTGTGTGTGTGTGTGTGTGTGTGAAGGTGGTTGGTTGAAAGGGGTAGTAGGTGTGTGATTTATCACACTGGCAAGACACAATCAGTCATTTGGGGGAGCTGTTCATCACAACATGCTCTATCAGACAACTTGAACACATGCATCTTGTACACACACACACACACACACACACACACATCTATCTATCTATCTGTCTATCTATCTATCTATCTATCTACTAGAGGTATGCAGAGGCACCACCATTTGTATTTGTATTTGTTTGATGGCAAAATAATTCCTATTCGGATTTGGGAAAAAGTGGGTGTGGCTCAAGCAGTAACTTTTTTTTTAAATCATTGGATTTTAACAGAAAAATCTATCTATCTATCTATCTATCTATCTATCTATCTATCTATCTTGCATATACATAACAGCATGCCCACATTCCACGTACACATATACATGCACTGCAGTTCCTCAGCTTTTGAAGTCAGAATTTTGAAGACTACCATCATGCTTAGTTTTTGTTCTTAGCTGCCTTGCATTTGGCTCTGGTAGTCTTTGTTCTGAAAATTCTGAGGTGCTTGTTTTTGTTTTTTGCCTGATGTGAATATCTAAAGACTGTTTACCCACCTGATCTTTGAGTCCAGTCCCCATCTCTGCACCTGGGTCCATCAGTCATCATTAAACACCTCTCTCTCTCTCTCTCTCTCTCTCTCTCTCCCCCCCCTCTCTCTCTCTCACACACACACACACACACACACAAACACAGTGTGTTTGGGGGGGTATTTTTTTCCAATTTAGTTTCCAATACACACTATTTCATGTTCACTACTTTCCCATCTTTGCTACATTCTTGCATTTCCTCTGATTATGTCTAAATGTAGGATTGTCAAGCAAAGGGCATACATGCTGGATGAAAGGTTAAAATAAAGAGTATGCAACTCGCTTCACTTCACTTCACTTCACTTCTTCCGCCCACTTCTTCCAAGCCAATGGCCATTTGATCCTAAGTTCTCCAAACTTTTTTCTTCCATTGGCTCAGAAAGTTAACTTAACTGAGATTTGCCCGTTTTTCTCACTATCTCCATATCTTCCCCTCCATCTGATTGCAACTCTGATTACAATGCAAAGTACCTAATCAGTATTCTGTAATGAATCATACATGATGAAAGGTTGAATGTAACCCTCTCAACTGTGGGCATGATGTGACATTATTTAGCGCACACACACAAAAATGCACGCGCAGGCAGAGCCTGGCATGTATGCAGTCACGCAGGAACAGCCTTGCATGCATGAAAGCAGACTCACATAAATGCATGCACTCATACTCACGCACACATACTGACACACACACACACACACACACACACACACACACACTCACACACACTGAGGTTAAGGTTTTCTCAAAAGATTTGCACACGGGAGAGCATACATGATATCCTCAAGATGAACAGATTGGCGCACCCTGCTTTTGACTAACTGTGCAATGAGTGAAAAGACTGGCTCATTGTGTGTGTCAAAAAATAGAGCCTCTTTGCACCTGTAATGGTCATCCATATGTAGATTAAATTTGAATATCATTATTTTTCCCACATAATAAGTGGCAGATCTCAGCTTGGAGGGAAGGCCTAGAAGTTGGTATGTCCCTCACTGGTTTACTGACTAACTTTTTTCAGAACTAACAAAGTGGAGCCCCCTAGTGTTGACATTGCCTGCGTACACCACGCAAGCTTCATGCCATTTGTAAAAATATCATAATGCCTTAATCTACAAAAAAAAAAACAAAAAAACAAAACAAAACAAACAAACAAAAAAAAAAACAGATTGCACACAATTAACGTGTCTGCTAAGGACAATATGGTGGCAGCATGCTACAGTGGGTTTTATAATGTGCAGCTATTTGATGAAGAAAAACATCAACTTCAAGCTTAACTTCAATAAATAAATAAATAAATAAATAAATAATAAGCACACTGCCAGTCAGAAAATATATCCATAAGTGCTAATATAAAACCATGTTGTTACTGTTGCATTAATTGCTAAGTTAGACAAATTACAAATGTGCCTAACTATTTTAAAGTACCCTTTCTTCTTCCGAAAGCTTAGCATGTCTACTGCAAGATCCCAATCTCAATTTTAGAGCAGATGGATCTTGTTTGCGTAATATGTCCCACTTTGACCAGAACATGTGACAAAGCTAAATTACCTTTGGGTTCTTATAGCAAACACGACTTTGGCTGCCATCACCTTCCTCCAATAGGAGACGTTTTCATGGATTATGTCTAGCCTTCTGTCTCAGTGTGACTGGCTGAGACTGAGGGCTCTAGTTTCGCAGACCTGGCGAGGCGGAGGCGTAGTGCAGATGCGCTTCGCCAACTGGGTGTGGCCAGGCGGATTTTCCAAGTTTGGCACGCCATGCTCGGTGGCGCAAGTACTCCGCCATCCCTCCTACCGGCGCAAGGGAGGAGAGAAGGCGTGGAGTGGGTTTGACACAGCCGATTCACTTTAAACCAATCAAATGAGCCCCTGTCCTCACCTTTAAAATGCAGCAGACAACAGACATGGAGGTCTACTGCCGCAGGCGGAGCGGAGCCCAGGAGACAGGCGCGGAGCGGAGACCGGCGATCAGTGCGGACACGTCACCAAAACCTCACAGGCAGGCTTCCGGAATGTCAGACACATGAACAATGCAATAAATACCGAAAAAAAACACTATTCAATGCTACGATCACAATCAGCACATACATATATCTCCATATCAACTGTCCCGTCACAGCTGATGTCAGATCAAAGGAGACTGGCACCGTTTGTGCTGATTGTGAGGTTTTGGTGATGTGCACCAGGCAGCCAAACTTCCACTGCGCCGGCTCCACTCCGCCTTGCGCTGAAAGTAGATGTGGTTTCAGATGGCGAGCTTTTGGCACACCTCGGCGAAGCCTTTTGGCACGAAACTGTCACTGCGCCAAGCTGAATCTGTCGGTACCTCCCCCCGCTGCGCCGCCACTCCCATCTCGGCGCACCTCCGTCTGCGAAACTTGGAAACTGTCCGCCTCTCCCGTTTCGCCGGTCGAAACTAGCTCTGCGCGGGGTTCGCCTCACTGCGCCACCCCGCGCTGCGCCGGGAAACTAGAGCCCTCAGTCTATTGCTCTCCAACGGCTGTTGTAGTAATTTTTAGGAATAACGAAGAAAATAAAAAGTGTACCTAATTCAGTTTGCAAAACCAGCATGCCCAAATTATTGTTAATTTGAACAATTTCATAACATAAAGACATGTAGCCACTCACACGTCAGGCAAGAAGGGAAAGGGTTTTTTGTGTTAAAATCTCAAATCAGATCAGATCATGCCCCAAATAGTATAAAAAATAAAAGTGCAAGACTGCAAGCCCAGGCAGATTAGACTAGACCCGGCTCCCCTGGTTTTCTCTGTTATGCTTGGAATGACTGGAGACTCACGCAGCAACACACATGGCACATGCCACCCTTCTGTGCTTCTTACATTGCTGTCTGTGATAAACATTTCACATTATACAGAACAAAAGAATCATTTTGCTACCTTGAACCAGCTTTTGGGGAGATGCAAGCAATTTCAAGTGCACTCAGATCAAATGAATCAGATATGGCAACTATTAAACTTGAGGTCTAAAAATCAGATTTTAGAATCAAATCAGATTTATCCTGCAGTGTGGACAAAGTCTGAGTGTCTTTTATGTCTCTGTCACCCAGTTGCCCATAACATTTGTTGTACTTATGACCTTCCCTTTCTGTTAAGTAAGTGATAGGGTTGTAATGGGCATGTCAACTCTCCTCTCTCTCTCTCTCTCTCTCTCTCTCTCTCTCTCTCTCTCTCTCTCTCACACACACACACACACACACACACACTGTGTGTTGCATGAGTGTGTGTGTGTGTGTGTGTGTGTGTCTGTGTGTGTGTGTGTGTATCTCTGTCTGCTTGTTCCCTGTCCAATTACCACACATACATCCTATCATCCCTATCCTAAATAGATTGCAATTTTCTTTTATTTTCATATCTTAACTCCAGTCTTGCCTCTACCCTCACTTGCTTCCAAACCCCCTAGATAATATGTGGTAACTGTATAAATATGAACCGAAGCATTGCTGAAAAAGACCATGCATGCTGAGCACTATATTTTGTGACACTGTTCAGCATATTGTGCAGCTTGTTGACGGGTCTCTTTGGTGTTTCACAGAAAAAGTATTGAGACATCACAATGCAACATCAGTCACACAGTGCATGGTTCCGATTAGCGCAATCTGTTACCATTCACGCCCAGCTCCGCTACGTGCGCTCCCTCACTTTGTTCGGTTCTCTCAGTCTGTTTCAGTCTGTTGTAGTTTTAATTGCCTTACCTTTGCAGAGCTGACACTCCTTCTAAGGATACACAGGGTGCCTCTTAATGAAGAAAATGGACAAGATGAGGGTAATACAGAGAGGGGCAGTAAGAGGGGATGAAAAGAGGCATGAGAGAGAGAGAGAGAGAGGAGGATGGGGAGAAAGATAAAAGCAGAGAGGAGAATGTATTGTGAGACAGCAAGAGTAAGAAGAGGAAAAGAGGTGGGAGGAAGGAATTGTTGGGATGGAACAAATGCGAGTGTGGGAGAGTGAGGAGAAGAGAGGGAGTGAGCCACAGTGAGGAGGTTAAGAAATAAGAGGTTAGAGAAGAGAAGAGCTCATCAGCTCATTGCTAATGTTGAGAGGTTCCCCAGTTGTAGCATGTTAGAGGTAGTGCTCTGTGCTGAAGTATTGTATGGTGTTAATGTATTCTATTCTATGGTGTTGAAGTATTATAAGGTGCTAAAGGTTGCACAGTGTTGAAAGGATTTCATTCCCTTTCACGTCTAAAGCTTGGAAAAAAAAAGAAAAGAAAAAAGAAGTGTTGCTGTTTCCAGATCTGTATGTAATGTGTTTGGTAACACCGATTATGTAAATGCTTATGAGATTTTGAAAACTGGAAAAAGAAACTGCACATAGCTCATTTGGACTTTCGGTTTGAAATCCACCTAAAATAAAGAGCGTCCCATATCAAGTGTATTGGTGTTTCTGGTTAATGTGTTTCTCTCTGGGCTACGTGGCACCGACAATAAACAACATTTAATTAGTTTCGTTTGGCATTGGGTAGTATTTTAGACTGGCTTAGGCTGGCCGAGTGCCACTGGCAAGCTTATTTGGAGTCATTGGCTTTTCCTCAATTCACATTAATGGAAGACACATGGAAGACACATTAAAGTTTAGTTTTAGTATTGCACTCATTGTAAGCTGTTTTGGATAAGACTGTGAGTGATACACCTGCGTATATCAAAAAACGTAACAAGGAGATCTCCAGTCGAAGAAATTCCCATTATGAGAAATGGTGTGGCTATCATGTTAGTAGTGTTAGTGTTTGCATAGCATCTGACTGACTACATGAGGTCTTTTAACTCCCATGGTGAGATCAGTCTGCCTTTGAGGGAAATGCATTGTTACATTGCTGTTACACACAAGCCTACTTCCTCTTGTTGCTGGTGTATAATATGATTTTTGGGGCAATATCAGGATTCCACAGACTGACAAAACAGTTTTTGGCTAGGTCTAGGTTTGTCACCTTTTGAAACCCCAGCTTCAGATTATGATTTGTTTTCCACTGCGTGCGACAATAACCTCACTTGGGTTGTTGCTGTTTGTTGGTGGCAGAAGTCAGACCATGGAATTTAATTTTCTGGCTTTTGTGTGTGTAGAGTTAGCATAGCTTTGCAGGGGCAACTTCAGGTGGTGGAAAACAGCAGAGAGAGAGAGAAAAAAAAAATAAAGTGAATCTGTTTGTGCTAACTTTTTTATCCGTTGCTGCCTATTAATCACAGTGCAAAGAGAGTGGGGAAAAAGAAAACAGAGAGGGAGGAAAAGGTAGCGAGGAACAAATGCGTAGAAGAGAGAAGGTCTAACCCTCATTTCAGTATGAATTCGTATACTTGTGTGAGTGTGAGTGTGTGTGTGTGTGTGTGGCTTTTGTGTAGCCTATCTTTGCTGTCTTTTCCACTCAGGAATCCTCAGAGAGGTAGCCCTGATAGAGCTGTCCCTACTCCTGTGCCTCTCTGACACTCTTCCCGACACACTCTGCATTACCTCAATCCAATCAATAGACTCCTTATCAGACTAGCCTCTCCTCTTTCCTACAACACAGGATGGGCGACAGTTGCAGAGAGACAGGATGTGTGGAGAGTGAGAAAGGAGTCGGTGAAAGTGAAGAAGTGAGATATGTGTGGAATGAGAGAGCAGGGTGAGGAGTTGAGAGTGAACAGCATGGATTGCAACCTGAATGGAATGGATGTGGATCAGTGTATAGCATAAAATCCTTTAGGTAATGTGTGTAAAAGGGAGTAAGAGAGTCACATGTGGCAGTGGGAGTATGCGGCATAGAGATGAGTCAGAGAAAACGGAAATACAGTAAACAAAGGAAGCAAATCTTTTATTCCCTCTCATGGTTTATTCTCACTAGATGAAGTAAGACAGGTGAGCTACTGTAACATGAGGATGCTGTTGACACTCGAGAGGTAACTGCAAAGGGATTTGACTTGTCGGGTCAGGAGCCATAGCTGAGTTGTTGGGAGATAAAAGTAGGGCACCAAACTGTTCTGGACAATGGTGGTTTCATCAACTTAAAGTTGCATTATGCAGAATTGCGGAGGGATGATTTAAACAAAAACCACTGAGACGCAACTGAGAAAAAACAGAATAAGGATGTAAATTATCAGTGAGTGGTTCCAAAGTTCCACAATTCTGCATAGTGAATTTTTATTTTTCAAAAATCAAACCTGGGACACTGCGGCTCAGAATTACTCCTTGTCTCCACTGGATCCATTTAAGGCAGGTTTTTAGATTCGATTAAATTAACCTTTACCTTAACTGAGTTCCTGAAGGGTAAATTCACACCTGTCACTTGCAACAGAAACACTATCATATTAATTAATTATTAATTAATGATTATAATAATTAATGCACCAGTTCTGTTTACAGGCACGTCTCAAGTCTGTTAACTTGTGTGTCGTGTCTGTTTAGGATTCGCTCACCAGGGCACTCCCTGCACAGTGCATCTTTAATAGTAAATTGTAATTTGTTTTACAGTTCTGCTAGTTTTAAAATATCGTGGACCTCTAAGCAAAAGTATGCTGAGAAATTTAAATTTTTGCATTTTTTTTTTTTTTAGCAAATTTAAATCTATACAGAAATCTCTTGACCAAAAATGATTTTAAACTGCATTTAACCAGTGTGCATGTCTGTTGTCAGTCTGTGCTGATACATGATACAGTAATGATTAATGAATAGATCCCACCAGACTGTTAATAATCAAATGCCACCTTATTACTATCACAAAATGGCTTTTTATTCTTCAGTTAAAAAATACTTTGGCAACATGACATAGAAATGCTTCCCTCCACTGACCTCACTAACAGTTTGAAATGAAATCAAACAAGCTTTGTGAACAAATGAATTGGCTTATAAAGCAAAATAAAAGAGCCTTTCTCATTGAATTGACAAGTTGCTCTTTACTGTTGCTTCCTCTGCAGCGCACACACAGACCCACGTGCCCATGCACATACACATGGGTACCCACTTCTCACACACTACACTTCTCTATTTGTCTCTTCCTTTATTCAACACAGCTGACCTAGTCACACCCTATCTGTCGTGACATAGTTGGAAGTTAATTACCGCCAGGCTGCTGCTTATTTCCGGGTTGGAGGAACATTATTCAGTACTACCTCAAGGACATAGGCACACACACATATACACACACACACTCTCTCTCTCTCTCTCTCTCTCACACACACACACACACACACACACACATACCATGCCCCCCTGCCTGTGTATTTGTTTAAGAGACTGGTGGTTGGTTAATGTTCCAATTAGGAGCTAGCTGAGGATCGTTAAGAAGATGAATGATTCACTCACACTTCTGAGAGAAAGAAAGAGGCTATTTGGACAATTTCTGCACAGCTCAAATGGTGTTCTCTTCAGCTTGTTTCTCAGGATTCACAATTGATTCTTTGTTCGCAGTCACCAATCATTAGTATATTTGAATGCATGACTATGAAGTTTCTTCTAGCTGGAGCTTTAGTGACTTTTAATTTATAACTAATATGCTGTAATGATCAGTATCCCTGACTGATTACCTGCCATTGAAGAACTTAAAAGGTTGATTCCTTCTTAAAATTATGCAAGCTCTGGCAAACACACAATGATAAAGTGTGTTTGTGTGTGTGTGTGTGTGTAATAAAATGAATATCTGACACTGAAAATAAGATGTGAATGCTACCCAGTCTTTGGAGTTGCTTTCATCCTGGTGGATAGGAATATTTATGCAGGAACAGAGGGACTGTCTGTCATCGTAACAATACTATCATCAGTCCTTTACTCTGTGTGTATGTGTTTTTCACAGGCACGCTTAATGTGCTGCTGAGAGTGAGGAGTATTGCCTCTGTGGACTCCCTAGCCTGGACAAAGTCTGGTCATCAGGGCCCTGACTGGAAGAAAGCCTTTTTTGACATCAGCCCCAGTGGACCCTTCCAGGTAAGAGTTCAGTTATCCATGTTCACTGTAAACAAAATGAGGAAACAACTCAATTAACAATGAGGAAAGCACAAATGGTGTGCTGCCTGGCTATCCTTATTGCCAGCCACTTTTGTCTGCACATTGCCTGCAAAACGTTTCTGAGTGTGTGGCGTATGTAGAGAGCATCTTTCTTATGGATACCACTAATCCCCTCCACCTGACCCTTGCAGTTGTACACAGGGCATTTGTCTCCTCTGTTGAGTGGCAATACATGTAGCTTACTGTGTTTCTGTCATGTTTCCTTGATGACTGAGTGTGAAAACCTATGAACTGAACTTAGGTCCCACTTCTGGACCCCTTTGGAACTCATGTCTCACCTTCTTCTAAGAAAATATAAAACAGAAAAACCACAAGCAGTCCCATTTAATTATTTTTGGCTGAAACTAATACTGTTCATTTGAAGCAGCCATTTCAGATTGGTCTTGTTGTTGTTTTTGTAACCAAAATACGACCAGCTGTCCAGCTGTCCAGCACCAGCACTGATGCTGGCAGCACTGGTGCTAATGATATGCAAAGCATCACCGCTTCAGTTGACAGGATTGGCTGTTGGATTTGTGATGTACCAAATCTAGCTGGCCCAGGGTACGTCTGAATATCAGATTTTAGGGCATGCACAGACACCTCAACCTTCAGTAGAGGATTGTGAAAACATTTCTCTAGTGACAGACTTTGTACAGATGTGTCAATATTGTCAGAGTCAGACATTTCAGGGGACATAAATATTAGAAAAAACAGATTTTTGAGTAGAGTGGGACTTGAAGTTCATGGTATACAACTGTGCTTGGACATGTCGGCAATTAACTACCGTAACTTCTGGGCCTTATTAAAGCAGGGTTATATTCATGGCTGTAGGAAACTATGAGGACACCAAGGACTAGGTTTCAGTAATCATTTCATATGGAAAGAAAAAAAAAATGGTGCTATTTAACTGTATAAATAATCAGGGTTTGAAAAATGCTTTCCAGTACAGCTGCTGTTCATGGAGCCAAGGTCAAAATAGCCGGGCTTTAAATGTAGCCGCGGCACAGCCATATAATAGGTTTTGACCTAGTCTCATTTATTTATCTCTTTGTGTCTCTGAGTCTTTGTGTCTGCTGAAACCACTTGCCTCCCACCTCTTTCTTTCCCCAGAGAAAGGTCTACACCGCAGCTTAAATAGAGAAATCCGATTTCACACACAAATGGCAGTGAGGAATTCGAGGAATACTAAGAATTCCTTGAAATTATTTGGTCAGAGATTCTGATTGGAATTTGTTGTAGTTTGGAATCATTACTATCTCAAAATGTCACCAGGTATTATAAAAAAGCAGGATGGCAAAGCGGTTATAGATGCACTTTAAATAAATGACTTTGATTGATGTCCTGCATTGGCAAGCACTGGCTCTGCTAGTGTCCTCAAGCGAGACACTGAACACCTTCCAGCTCCCGGCCTGCTGTCCTGTACCTGAACCTCCATCCTGGAAGGAGCAAGCAAAGAGAGTATTTCCTACTGCAGGTCAATAAAATATCACCTTGTTATTCATTACGGCACACACGATTTTGCAGAAATCATTATAAATAAATGCAATGAAAAACATAATGACTACAGTGTGAATTAATGCCTAGATTTCATGAGAGAAACTGGTATATGCATATTTCATTTATTATATAAATGTGGGCACAGCATTTTGCCACTAAAGGGAATATTGATAAATGATGGCCAGTGAGTGAGCATTCAGCTCATTTTCTGCTGAATATCAGCAGGAAACCGATCCACACAGTAACTAGGGGATTATTCACTTCATCAAGAATGTGCTGACCTCAAAGCAAGGTTTCTGTTTTAAAGCTCCAAATACTGTACATACTGTAAGGACGTAAGGAAAATAAATGAACAGGGAAAGAAATTTTTTGTGCATATGTTTGAGTTTAAGATTAGTCGACTCTTAATTTTTACACATGAGCAGGAACTAAATATTTAGGTTAAACCAGGTTCAGTCTGGCTTTGCAGAAGTGCAGCCTCAGTTTAAAGGTGCATGATGGAAAACTGCAGAGGGTCAACTGAAGAAAAGACGTTGTGACTCAACTTCAGTCGACCATCTTCAATTTTGCATTGGGTGCCTGTATGTAGGAGAATGTATGCAAATGGAGAACAAAATATTTGATGCAGAGTGACTTTGGGCATACATTGGCTAACAGGTAGCTTGTCATATTGTACATGCTAGATAGATAGAAAAAACTGTCCTTCCAAAACTATATTTATATTTCCCCTGATCAGTCTGATGTGAGCCTATCTCACACACTAATAATTTCTTACCAAGCTCAAAGCCCTCCTGGCCAGGAGTGGGAAATGAAGAAGTCAGGCTGGGCTTCAGAGCAACATTCAGTCAATGCAGCAAAGCAGACCAAGCTGGGAGAGATAATAAAGGAAGTGACTGTGATGCGAACACTGTTTGTTCACACATCATGGAGGTCCCTTCGGCTCTATGGCTGCTGTACTTGCAATTAGCTCTTCCCTGTGGGGATGAGGCCAAATAAAATGGGTGACTCAGTTCTGTAAGCTGTCTAGACATGGTGTTTTGCCCTTTCTCTCTTGTTTCCTCTTTCTTACCCACATTGTGTGTCTGTTTGCCTGCATTTGAGTGTGTGTGTGTGTGTGAGAGAGAGAGAGAGCGAGAGAGAGAGAGAGAGAGAGAGTGTGAAAGTGGTCTGTTGGGGTACAAGCCAAGTGGGCCCCTCTGACTTAAGTTAATATCCTCCAACCCACTTGCAACCATCTAACCAGCTCACCACATTCAAGAGCTGCATACTGTGGCTGGCCTTGCGCCTCTGTCTCTCCCTTTGCTCCTAAAGCTTCTGCAATTTGTCTCTGTTTCTTTTTCGTGTTCTGTCTGCCTCTGTCCTTTTGTGTATCTTCCTCTCCCTCTGTCAAACCATTTCCTGTTTATTCTTGTTCTCTCTGTCCCCATGCTGGGACAGGAGGACCAGTTGTGTTGATGCTAGCCCTGGTCTGTTTCCTGTCTTTAGCCTGGCAAAATAATGGCACTAGAATGAACACACACACACACACACACACACACACACACACACACACACACACACACACATTCATGCACTCATCCCCCCATGCACACACACCACATCTTGCATTGTCTCCCTTATATCTCTCTTTTGCTCTCTCTAACACAAACACATACCAACTCTCTCTTTTTTGCATACACACACACATTCACACACACACACACCCATACACAAAGAGAGTTTGCAAGCATCCATGAATTCATGCACTCATCCTCCCACACACACACACACTCACACACACCCACGCATACCACAACTTACATTCTCTCGCTCACTTCTCTCATTCGTTCTCTCTCTAACGCAAACACATACAAACTCTCCTTTTTTGTAAGCACACACACACACACACACACACACACACACACACACACACACACACACACACACACACACCAGTCTCCTATCCCCTGCAGCAATTAGCTATGACAGGTCAATTAACAGGCTTATTTATGAGCAGGGGATGCCTGCTAGTTGTGTTGTAATGATTCTAGATACCTTCTGTACGTGCATGGGGGAAATTGAATCCATGATGAATGTGGGCTGAAGGCCTTAGCTGTGGGCTGCATTTGCTCTTCATTAACCATGCCTCCGCAACACGATGTTTCTCTCACTGTTAAAGGGAAAATCTAGCTTAAAAGAAGAGAACACATCCTGCATGTTTTACAGCTCCTGTATGAAGCTGGATACTACGGTCCAGACTTGATCATATTATACGTGTTAATAAGCCTCATGAGCTGAAGTTTGAAGCTACCTCACACACACACACACACACACACACACACACAAGCAAACACTTTGTTCTCCTTGTACTTGTCTGGGAAATTGGCACCATCTCTCTGAAAATTAGGCTCGTCAACAATCCTTTCACAATATTTCATTGTGCCTTAGTTGCCTATGAAGCACAGAGATGCTTTAATAAGCAACATGTTATTGTGGTCTTGCGGCAGCTTTTTATGGCTTGGATCATCACCTGTCTTATTTTGACATATATCAACTGAATACGCTTCTCCTTTGTGATTATATTTCTCCTAGTTACATAATAAACTACATTTTGTCTGATCCAGTGGATTTTATTCAGTTCTGCTCCAGTCAAACGAGAAAGAGTATAGTCTTCATAAGTCCATAAGTAATGTGTTTAAGTGATTTTTTTTTTAAATTCACTTTTTAACTCATGATGTTATTATAGTGGTGTGACTGTGTAAGTATGTTTGGTGTGGACTCACTTGAAACATGTCAAAATTGAACTGCAGTGTGACTTGACAGCCATGTTTAAATGAAAAATAATCTGACTAAAATAAGTAGAAGTACCCTGGCGGCTCACCTGTTAGAGCACACACCACGTATCAAGGTTGTCTCCTTGCCGTAGCGGCCTGGGTTCGATTCCAGCCCGAGCCCTTTGCTGCATGTCACCCCCTCTCTCTCCCCTGCTCTTCCTCTGTTTCTGCTGTCACTATCAAAATAAAGTGATAAAGTTCCAGAAAATCTTTAAAAAAAATAAAAATAAATAATAAATAAGTAGTGCTAATAGCAGTTAGAATAAATTATTGCTCAGATGTTTGGAATCATATTTAGAAACCCTATTTGTAGACCACAATGCTTGAAAAGGAATTTCTGACAGGGCGTAGCAAAATTAGTGCCCAGGATGCATTTACAGGGAATCAGAATCATCTCTCTTTGTGGCCAAGTTCTACTTTTCTCATATCCATCTAAAGTTGGAAAAATAAATAAATAAATCAGATCCCATGTGGTCTGTTCCTGCTTAGACAGACATAACAAGACCAGATATGCCAACAAAGAACTAAAATCTGTTTTTATCTTGTGTTCTTTGAAGATAAAATTCGACTGTTCGTAGAAGTGCAGTGTTAGACATATTGATGATTTAAACATTTTGCCCCCCCCGCAATTCAAGGACAACAGGACTCCACATACAGAAAACTGTGAAATCCACAGTCACATATTCTCTTTCTGCACATCCAGTGTTTTAACAGTATTTTCTTATATATTTTTAAACTGCAACAACTCAACGCTGTGCGCAAAGTGTTTGCGTGTTGGAATTAGTGTATGTGTACATTTGTGTGTGTGTGTGTGTGTGTGTGTGCGTGTGTGTGTGCAAGTGAGTACTGGAGATTGTGGACGGGGAACTGCAACATCCAATTAGGACCAAGGTCAGTGGAGAGGCAAAGTGCACATTCAGGGCAACATGAGGAAAACTATTAAGAGCCTCCGCTACTGCCTCCCAGAGCTGGAAATAGAAACAGAGCATGCTCCCTTCACATGTTACATAGACATAGCTGCAAACCAACACATACACAAGTGAATACACATGCTGAGATACCACACAAGCAACAAACATACAGGAAACACACATATACACACACACACACTGTGCCAGGAGAGGCAGACACCCGGGAAAAACTTGTCCTTTTCACTCCGTCCCCACAGACTGTTTAAACAGGAAGCCTAATTGGTCCCAACACTGGATCCTCCTAGTAATGAATTGAAATAATAAAGTCAAGTAGACAGCAAGGAGTGCCCAGTGTATGTAGTTGTGTTTGTGTGTGTGTGTGTGTCTGTCTGTGTTTGAGAGGGGTTGCCTTTAGAGAGAGAAAGAAAATGTACGTGCAACAATGGAGACATGAGTGTGTGTCAGCCCAGTTGCCAGGAAAAATATGTTGGCATTTTACATTTCTGCAAACCAAGGATACATTGAAATGTCACGTTTAGAATTTTTATGACAAAAAACACCTTGTTACCTTGCAGGGTGGCTGATGGCACAATCAACAGGCCTTTAATTCTGCAGACTAGGGTTTGAGTCCCGTCTCAGGATTTCATAATGTTAACCGTGACCTCTTCCTAACCTTAACCAAGTAGTTCTTACGGCTAATGAAGCAAACAAAAGTGGATAAAGTAGCTAATGAGCTAACGTTAGCTGGTGTTTGCCCAAGTGTGAGTGTTACCAGTCATGTGATTCTGTTGCAGGCTCCTCCACATTAGCTACATAAGTCTAAATGTTGACATGCAACTTATTTTTGGTTAAGAAATGTTAACATTTAAATGTATTTGCTTGTGTGCAGAAACACAAATTTGTAAAATTTTATCTTGCGACTGGGTTGTGTGTGTTAAGCGCTTAAAGCATCTCAAATATTCATTCCCCGTTGGTATTGTGGCTCAAGGTGAGTGGGACACAATAAATGGATGGATGAATGGAGAGAGGAGGGGATGGACAGATGAAGACAAGAACAGCAGAGGGTTAGTTTTCCATGGCAATAGAAGGTTGCCTGGAATATGTTCCTTTCTTTGTTTCCTTGTCTTTCATGCACGTATATGTTGAGTATTCTTGCTTCTGTATGTGTGTGTGTGTGTGTGTGTGTGCATATGTGTGTATTAATGAAAGTTTTTGTAGGATTTTTTTTGTGTTTTTTTTTTTTTTCATTATTAATCCTTCTCATGTGTGCAGCCTTGCTCCCTTCATCTGCTCCATCATACGCTACTCACAAAAAGTTAGGGATATTTGGCTTTCGGGTGAAATTTATGGAAAATGTAAAAAGTTCACGCTACAGTGATATTATATCATGAAAGTAGGGCATTTAAGTAGAAGCATACACTGGTGATTTCCTCATCTCAAACAATTTATTGAAACAAAAGCCAACAACAGTGGTGGATATACCACAACAAAAAATGTCAGTGTCTCAATAACTTGTCATGTGCCCTTGAGCATCAATTACAGCTTGACAACGACGTCTCATGCTGTTCACAAGTCGACTTATTGTCTGCTGAGGCATGGCATCCCACTCTTCTTGAAGGGCGGCCCTCAGGTCATTGAGGTTCTGGGGTACAGAGTTACGAGTCTCTACACAGCGAATGAGCTGATCCCATAGGTTTTCTATGGGATTCAGGTCTGGAGAAAGTGCAGGCCACTCCATTTGAGGTACCCCAGTCTCCAGCAGCCGTTCCCTAATGATACAACCTCGATGAGCTGGAGCATTGTCGTCCATGAAGATGAAATTAGGCCTGTGTTGTTCATGCAGGGGCACAATGACTGGATTAATGATGTTATTCAGGTAGTATGGGCTTGTCACTGTACCATTCACAAAGTGGAGGGCAGTTCTGTACTGACTAGACACACCTGCCCACACAGTAACACCACCACCACCAAAGGCTCGTCTGGTGACAACAGTGGCTGATGCATAGCGCTCTCCTTGACGTCTCCAACATCGTTGGCGGCCATCATTTCTGCTCAACATGAATCGGCTTTCATCAGAGAACAGCACTGAGGCCCACTGGTCCCTCGTCCAGCGTAAATGCTCCCTGGCCCATGCAAGACGATGACACCTGTGCCTGGTGGTGTGGTCAGGTATCCTTGCAGGTCGTCTAGCACACAGACCATGCTGATGTAAACGGTTTCGAATGGTCTGACGTGACACTTGGGTGCCTCTCACCTCCCTTAAATGTGCCTGGAGTTGAGTGGCATTCATCATACGGTTCCGGAGGGCACTGTTCACAATGAAGCAGTCATCAGTGTGGGATGTGGCCAAAGGACGTCCACTTCTATGCCTTTCTGTGACTCTTCCAGTCTCTCTGTATCTCTGTTGCAACCTGCTGATGACACTCTGTGACACTCTAAGCTCAGTGGCCACTTCCGTCTGAGAACATCCTGTTTGAAGCCTCGCAATGGCGAGGTGCTGCTGATCAATTGTTAGGTGTCGTCTTGGTCTCATGATGTCAAAATGTGAACAGCATGATGAGGAGGACTGTTTAAATACCACTTCTAATTGAACCAGGAAATGTATTGGTCGATTCATGGATCAAACACCTGATGTGAATTTTGCCGTTAAACTCCTTGTTAGAGAACAGCAACTTGTGCAAAAAGTACTGAAACATTGAACAGTTGGACATGTGCATTCAAAAGTTTACAGAAGGTCACATTAAGTTCACCTGTAAAGGTTATAATGCATTTTAGGTTCATCCTGAAATTTCACCCGAAAGCCGAATATCCCTAACTTTTTGTGAGTCTTTACAATCCAATCATAGAAATTACTTAAGTGTAATCTTAAATTGCCATTTTTGCTTCTCTCTCTTCTTCTCTCTTTTCTCACAATGTATCCAAGAGAATTACTATCTGTCAGCTGTTTCTTTTTCTTATTGTCTGTCCACCCCCCCACACACACACAGTAAAAAAAAAAAAAAAAAAAAAAAAAAAACTTTTGAAATTTTGTCTTGCTTTTATCATAAAAACAACACTACAGTCTGACTAAACAACTTTTTCCATTTCGATTTGTTGACAGGTATATTAAGAGGTATTTCAGCTCTGTAGTTTGCTCCATCTCTTTAACACACACACACACACACACACTCACATGCACACCGGTGTGTTACAGACACAGTTGTTAAATAATGTAGAGAGCATGCAGCCTTGATCCCAGCTCCAGCTAGAGGAGGCAAGGTGATAAACATACTTTGTTACAACTCACTCCCTTCTCTTGCTTTGCCTCTCTTCGTATGGGTTTCTGTCATGCATCACTCCCCGAGGGCCTGATGAAATGAAGCCAGAGGGATGAACCCCATTCTTCTCTCTCTGCTCCCTATCTGTCTTTCTCTCTACATTTTTGTCTTATTCCATCCTCACCACTTGTTCTTGTCTTCATAATGCCTTTCCTACTCATCTACCATCGCCATCTGTTTCTGCTCTCCCAGCTGCCCATCTCCACCCATCCCTCTTTCACTTTAAAGAACAGCTGGATTTCTTTCCTTACAATCAATAATAATGACTTATTGGCCTGCTGTTGACAATGGGAATTACCTGACATGGTTGTCATGTTCTGTTGTTTATCTTATTTTTTACAAGTTGAAATTGTGAGCAATGGCTTTTCTAAATCCAATTTGCCAATCCTAAGGCTCACTCAACCTCAGACACTTCATAGCAATTGGTATGGAGGAGGATATAGTCATTGTTGGTCATTTAAATCCTTCAAGGCCAGTGTCCTACCCAAACCAGCGAGTCCAGTGAGATGGCCACAGATGCCCAGGGATCGTGTTCTGGCTGCCGAGGCCAAGGAAGTGGGTTGGCATTACTCTGCTGAGAAGTGCAGATCCAAGATCTGACAGCCTGTGGAAACTAAACAGCATCCAAATAGTGTGTCAGTTTCAGTGCCGTACTATACTCTGTATATGGCATCATTTGGATTATGATAGGGTGAGAACATTGCATTAAGGTCAGGCACAATCCACATATGCTTTGTTATAACTGTCATGTCTTTTTCCCACATTTTCCACAGTGCAGTGTGAACGTGTCGTACTTTGATGTGTTTTTGTACCACAATTTCAGCAGCTGAATTGCTCTGGAGCTGAACCATAAAAAATGAACTGTTCAAAATGGTGCAAAACCAAACCATAAAAAAAGCTCAATATGCGACACACCCTACAAAGTGCAGTGTTACAGACACATCCGCTGTATTAAAGCCATTTAACCACACACTTAGCTAATGAATTAACTCTGAAAGTACTTTTATGTTTGTTTTAAATAGTCTAACTAGAGTTTTGCCTTTGAAAGAATATTTGTGATCTCATAGTGTTATCTTAAATCTCTGAATGATAGAGGTTATTTGTAAAAATAGGACAAACTTAAGAGAACACTGGAAATGGTAGTGTTTTTTTTTTTTTTTTTCCCTAATGTACAAAACAAACTGAACCAAAAACAAAATTGTGACCCAAAAACCACAATACAAACCAGACCGTGGGTTTATTAAACTGTTACACCCCCTGATAGAAAGACAGATAGATGGACTTTACAGAACCATAACCCCCCCCACCACACACACACACACACACACACACACACACACACACACACACACACACACACACACACACCAAATAAACAAATAAATAAATAAGCTGCTAATTAGTAGATTCTTGTGATTTTCTAATTCACTTTAATTCCCTTGGGATTGTTTATTGCAGTAGATGTTAATTGGTCCTGCAGACTGTAAGGGTGTCTGTGAATGCAAATTGCAGCTTGTTGCATTCATTCCTGCTTCATGTTGAGAGCATGTCCCTTGAGAACATGAACTTCCTAATCCTATGCACAGCTCCCTGTGACTGCATATACCTTTGTGGTGCTGCCACCTGTCTCTTCCTTTTCTGTTTGTGCTCCATCCAACAAAAGTAATGAAGTCTGTGAGAGGAACAACTTTCCAGCGCACCTCTGTAAGAGCTGTCAAGAGCTGTGGCCAAGCCTGTGGTGTGCATTAATGCAAGATATTTATTGTAAACAGCAGCAAGGCCAGCCAGTAAGATCGCACCTGAGTTTATACTGTAAGTTTATTGCCTGTTGGCTGTGATTCCTGTTTGTTGTTCATGAGTATTCAGGTTATGGATTCATGAAAAGGGACTTGCCATTTCACATTATGGTACTTAGAGGATTTGCTCTCATATTTGCTTAAATCATGTTTGGGCATTAACTGGTGTTTAGATTGAATTTTATTTTTAATTATGATTTGTAGTACTAATAGTATTAGTGTTAGTATTAGTAATAGTATTTTGTTTTGGATTTTTTTTAATGTTAAGGAATACCTTTTTAACTGCAGCATCAAACCGCCATCTGTCTGACTTCTGAATTGCATGACCATCACATGCCTGCGCACCATCTGAAACAACCACAATGTTTTTTTTTTTTTCATTTTACAAGACAAGTAACTGGCCTTGATGCAATCACTGAGATCATCATATCAAGCGAAATTGTGCATAAATGTAAAATCAGTTGAGTTGCGAGATGAGAGATGGAATATTGTGGTGGAGATTATTTGTGTCCCAGCTCACTCCTCTGTGGATTACCCAGAGGCCATCTGTGTTCCTCGCAGTGTCGGGTGCCTGGGGGGCTTGTTGGAAACCAGGCCAACCCACATTTCTCCACCTACTGTACCAACTTAGCTCTGAACTGGTATCTCTCTCTCTCTCTCTCTCTCTCTCTCTCTCTCTCTCTCTCTCTCTCTCCTGTGTCCCCTCTGGTATGTGGACAGCACATCAATGGGAACATTAAAGGTTACAAGGCTCAACAAAAAGTCTCATTCACAGCTTCAACCTGACACTTCACTGCACATCCTTTGATGAACGCAAACGCTCTCTCTGTCTCGCTCTCTTTCTTTTTCTCTCTTTCCTTCTCTCTCTCTATTTTCCACTTTGTTCTTTCCTTCTAAGATACACACATGCCTTTCCATCTGTACATATGCACATGCATAAATGCACATAATTATTATCGTAATCCTTTTGTCAATGACATGTCTGTGGAAAATTATGTAGATGGTTTTTAACAAAGAGCTTTTGCAATCTGTCTTTCCCAGTGAAAAAATAACAGGTGTAACAGTTGCTAGAGATAAATCAGCATAGCACAACCTGGAATTATATCCTGAAGACTTTAGAGTGTGCTTTCCAGCAGATTAAGTCAACGACTTGCCCCAGATTATTTTATTGAGTAGCTCACTGGAACTTTGAAACTACAAATTGTGAAATTGTGTATTGTGCTGCTATGTTGAGGACTAGCTATAACTTTGCAGGTTTACACCCAATAATGTGTGTACTGGGAAAAACGGCACGTAGTGCACAGCAGGCCTGTTGGCACTCACAGTAATATGTGAGTGGGAGGCAATGTTGGCATAGGCGCACTACCTCTCAGCTTGAACTTGCATCTGTCAGCAGTGAATATTAAGTGAAAGGGCACACACTACACTGTTTCCTGTGTCTTTCCAGCCTGTGTTGCACTGCTTTCTGCCATTTTTTTTCAATATCTTTGTTGAAATGATCTTCTGTAGTCGTCTACAGTGCTCTTGTTGTGTATTTGTATGCTAGGGCCAGTGTAAGTCTCTGGGCTTCCTTCTGCCAATTATTTTTCTCATAGTCTTTAATTATACAACAATCTGGTGTTGTGGTTTTGACTTGTGTAATGCAGACATACTCGCAGGTGCACACGCATACTTAACTTGCGTGCGTGCGTGCGTGCGTGCGTGCGTGCGTGTGAGTGTGCGTGTGCCAGACTGGCTATAGGCTATTCTGCATTGTACTGAGCTGGTCCTATTAGGGACAGAAATTTATACAGAGAATGGAGGGAAGGAGTATATGAATAAAACAAAATGTTAACCACAGCTGCTGCATTTGTATGTGTGTGTGTGTGTGTGTGTGTGTGGGCACAGACACAGTGTTGTAGCACCTATAAATTAAATCACCATGGCCCTTTGACCAATTAGCCTTTTCCCTCCACTGCCCCTGCATTCCGCTCACAGCCCCTCTCTGCCTAACAAATCATGTAACCCCTTTATACAAATGAGCCGACCAGCAATAACCATCCAGACTGTGGTGCTGCATTTTTTTCCTTCTCCCCTCCGCAGCACCCAGTCACTTTCAAGGTTCTTCTAATTATTTTATTTTTCCATTCAAAGAAGATCCCTCACTCTGGGACTAAATTAGAAAGCAAGTGGGAAATAGGTGGCACTTCTCTTGTGTTTGCCTCCTCTTGTGTTTCCCTATCCTCAAGGGAAAGAGAAAAAAGTGAGGGAAAAAAATATGCCTGCATCTTGACTTGCATATGTTATGAAGTGCACAGGAGTACCTCTATAGGAGACAGGCTCTGTGTGTTCATTGGTTGGTGTGTGTGCGTAATGCTTTTTCTGCTTAGGGAAATTTGAACACTGTTTAGAGGGTGCAGAGTCCTACTAAATAAACATGCAACACACACTCATCCACCAGGCAGGAAAGTATTGAAGTCATGCAACAACACATGATTTACATGCTGCTCATAGACTGCATAGACTTCAATTATGTCGATAATATTAGCTATTCCTACTCATAATTGTATTACTTTGTATCAATTAATAAACAGGTTGCATTATATTTAATTAAATAAATAATTAATTAAATATTACGTAGCTACTGTGCATTTCTTACAAGGAAAAACAAATACCGAAAAATTTAAAAACAGGCTTTCTGATTCCAATCAGTAGCCGTTGTTTTTTTTGTTTGTTTGTTTTGTTTTGTTTTGTTTTGTTTTGTTTTAGTACCTTTGTAGCCGTTGAAGTCCTGTGGTCCATGAAGAGATTATGTGAGTTTTGTTGAAAAGATCTGCAAAATGACATTCTGAGTTGCACACGTCATGTTGCTATAAGGTAAAATACATTTCAGCTATGTTGCTCAAGCACATACGCCTCATGCACTTTCATTGGTAAAAGAAATAATACCATCCAACCCCATTCACTCTGAGCGCCAATGTCTGCTTTTTCCGCCACAGCTGATGACAGAAGTGGCTAATGATTGCACGGTTTTGTTTCTTTCCTGTCTCTGGCAATACATCCACATACCAGGAAGTAGTTCAGTGATTTTCTGACTGTTAGTGTCTAGGTTGACACATTGTATAACATTTTATACAGTGATTCTTTGAGTTACAGCACGGTGTTACCACAGCACTTTGATATTAACAAGTGGTGTTTTTAAAGGCAGCACTCACTCCAATCATGTATACCTGCCCTCGACCACCGCCACTTCCCTCTCCTCTACCCGCACAAAGTCACACCTAGCACAAACCACAGCCAGTCACCCTCATCTGTAAGCACATCTAACAACATGGGGATTCAGTGCCTTGCTCAAGGGTTACCCAACTGTAGAAGTCAAGGTTATGAGGAAGAATTATGTATACTTTCCCCACAAGGCAAATACCAACTACAACAGAGACTGTTGTTTTTTGTTGTTGTTATTTTGCAGCAACAAACTTTCCTTGTTTGTTTTTTTCCTCAAATTCCAGACGGTATACGCTTGGTTTTTGATTAGCTGGGTGCGATGGGCTTTGGGCGCCTCGGTACGCCACAGTAATTAGGCTGTCAATCAAAACCAGATGGCTGGTGGCGAAAATGGGGAAGTCGCCTGGAAAGTTTTTATTTGAGTTTCCAGATCAGTTTTGCTGTGGGTCCACAGGTGATAATGGGATGAGAATGCAATTTATGCACACTTAATACTGTACACTGCATGGTTCTCTGAAGCTTGGTTTGTTGTTTGTCTGAATTTTTTTTTAAAATTCATATTTTAAAGCCCCTATGTGTTAACTGTTTTTCAGTGTTTTAAAGGTGGCATTGGAACATGTGATTTAATTTCTGTCCTTGCCACCAGATAAAAATCATGACTGTGTATATAGAAAAATATGTATATCTGCATTGTTGAATCAGGCAAGAGGTTGAATCTGTGAATTTTTGGCTCTCAACTTTCCAACTGACTGATATGACGTTTTGATGTTTGGTTACATTTTCTACTTGTTTGATTTTCACTGCATATATTTCTTATTTGATCATTTACTTTTTATTGTGTATTTGATTTTAAGTAATTGGTTTGAGATGATTTAATCAATCTTGTGTGGTTGAGAAGTTAAATATACAAGATATATTAAGAGCCAGTTTATTGCTAATCATTTGAAATATATACTTGCTTATACATTCTGCTTTTAAAAAGTATTTAAGCAATGACTTTTTTTTCTCCTGACTCTCTCCTTCCATCATCCACAGTGCTTGTCCTCCTCTCAGAAGAAAGAAAGAAAGAAAAAAAAACAAAAAAAACAAGAGGGAAATCTCAAGCATTCAGCTACAGGCCGACCTGTTAGAAAGGGAGAGTTGACCCCACAGTGAATTGAGCTCTAGCGCTGTTCACATTTGAAAGGGAACGTTGCTCTTTAGATCAGACCCGCCGCTCCGTCAAGCCCTTACACTTATGGCATAGAGAAGTCAACTGTGAGAGCTCTGCCTCCTTCTACAGGAAGATAGCAAAATAAAAAGAATCTCATTTCTTAAAGAGGCAACTTTTCACATTGACCTATCTGCGTGTCTTAACAACATGTACATACATACACACGTAACTGCAAAGATGTGATAGATATGTATAGGCATACATGTACAGTACAGGCCAAAAGTTTGGACACACCTTCTCATTCAATGTGTTTTCTTTATTTTCATGACTATTTACATTGTAGTTTCTAACTGAAGGAATCAAAACTATGAATGAACACGTGGAGTTATGTACTTAACAAAAAAAGGTGAAATAACTGAAAACATCTTTTATATTCTAGTTTCTAGCCACCCTTTGCTTTGATTACTGCTTTGCACACTCTTGGCATTCTCTCGATGAGCTTCAAGAGGTAGTCACCTGAAATGGTTTTCCAACAGTCTTGAAGGAGTTTGAGGTGTTTAGCACTTGTTGGCCCCTTTGCCTTCACTCTGCGGTCCAGCTCACCCCAAACCATCTGGATTGGGTTCAGGTCCGGTGACTGTGGAGGCCAGGTCATCTGCCGCAGCACTCCATCACTCTCCTTTTTGGTCAAATAGCCCTTACACAGCCTGGAGGTGTGTTTGGGGTCATTGTCCTGTTGAAAAATAAACGATCGTCCAACTAAACGCAAACCGGATGGGATGGCATGTCGCTGCAGGATGCTGTGGTAGCCATGCTGGTTCAGTGTGCCTTCAATTTTGAATAAATCCCCAACAGTGTCACCAGGAAAACACCCCCACACCATCACACCTCCTCCTCCATGCTTCACATTGGGAACCAGGCATGTGGAATCCATCCGTTCACCTTTTCTGCGTCTCACAAAGACACGGCGGTTGGAACCAAAGATCTCAAACTTGGACTCATCAGACCAAAGCACAGATTTCCACTAGTCTAATGTCCATTCCTTGTGTTTCTTGGCCCAAACAAATCTCTTCTGCTTGTTGCCTCTCCTTAGCAGTGGTTTCCTAGCAGCTATTTGATCATGAAGGCCTGATTCGCGCAGTCTCCTCTTAACAGTTGTTCTAGAGATAGGTCTGCTGCTAGAACTCTGTGTGGCATTTATCTGGTCTCTGATCTGAGCTGCTGTTAACTTGCGATTTCTGAGGCTGGTGACTCGGATGAACTTGTCCTCAGAAGCAGAGGTGACTCTTGGTCTTCCTTTCCTGGGTCGGTCCTCATGTGTGCCAGTTTCGTTGTAGCGCTTGATGGTTTTTGCGACTCCACTTGGGGACACATTTAAAGTTTTTGCAATTTTCCAGACTGACTGACCTTCATTTCTTAAAGTAATGATGGCCACTCGTTTTTCTTTAGTTAGCTGATTGGTTCTTGCCATAATATGAATTTCAACAGTTGTCCAATAGGGCTGTCGGCTGTGTAGTAATCTGACTTCTGCACAACACAACTGATGGTCCCAACCCCATTGATAAAGCAAGAAATTCCACTAATTAACCCTGATAAGGCACACCTGTGAAGTGAAAACCATTTCAGGTGACTACCTCTTGAAGCTCATCGAGAGAATGCCAAGAGTGTGCAAAGCAGTAATCAGAGCAAAGGGTGGCTATTTTGAAGAAACTAGAATATAAAACATGTTTTCAGTTATTTCACCTTTTTTTTTTTTATTAAGTACATAACTCCACGTGTTCATTCATAGTTTTGATTCCTTCAGTGAGAATCTATAATGTAAATAGTCATGAAAATAAAGAAAACACATTGAATGAGAAGGTGTGTCCAAACTTTTGGCCTGTACTGTACATATATGCATTTAAATGCCCATGCACACCCACACCCATAGATACACGCATATGCAAGAACTCCAAGATCAGACCTAAAAGTATAGGAATTGAGTAGATTTGGTTCTCTTTTATTCCACTTAATCTTGTAAGCCTGAGAATCTTCCAAAGGTGTTAATTAATTTAAGAACTGCTGGTAGAGAAGATATTGGTCTACTAAGGATGAGCAATATGTCATCCACATGCATATGCAGTATAAAATTGCATTAATGGAGATTCACACTTTGTAGATCCACTTTTACTTTAGGTTCGTTTCCACCAATAATAGGTCAGTCTTTCATGGGCATTATCTTCTGTGTGAATTACTTTACCTGCACACTAGATGTCTTACTAACCTATCTCTCTAAAGAATGATATTGAATATAAGGAAGTGAATTGCCTTCACATATCCAGTTCCTCTTTATCCATTTGATTGACTGTGGACAGATCAAAATGCTCAAAAGGGTCACCCATTTCCTTAGCCTTTTACGGCATTCCATATGCTACAGGCATATGAAAAGACCACGACATTATCGTTGCATGACATTGAAATCTTCCATTTTCATCTCAGATTACTGGAATGAGTTATCTGTTTCTCTTTGCTCTAGCTTATTAGGACTTTGCCAGCCTCAACCTGTCTCAAAAGAAAACAAGCAAGCAAAAACTGTCTCCTCACATAATTAACTCTGCAAGTCCACTCTAGAAAGATAAGAAGAGATTTCTTATAAACTTGGTAGGATCTATTAAACATATGCTGGCCCTCCAACTTCCTACACTTGACACTTACTTCTTTCTAGCTCCCTCTCTTTGATAAGTATATTTGCAAGGCTTTTATTGTGAAATATTTGCAGGGTCTAGGGTGTAGTGGAAATTTCTATGACTTGTACAGCTCCATGTGGTACTTCAAATGTAGCTACTGCGATCTTGTATGTTACTCCAAAACAGTTTGACTGAGACAGGAGGACTGAACAAGGAGGTGCTGACAATACCATGATTATATTGTTGAATTTATTAAATTAAAGGACATGTACATTATAATAGCGTGTTGTGGGTATGTGGGCAGAGCTATATGCCTTGGGGCGGTGGACCATTGCCTAGCCCCGTCGTTCATCGTCGTTCAATTTGTTTTCCCACTGTGTCTAGAAGAATTGTAGGTGTATTGTATTGTGTTGAGTTATTAATTCTAGTAATACTTGTGCATTATTGGTGGCCTGTGAGTGTTACTGTATTTGTGAATGTTTTACTACCCTCCTGCTTGTGTCCTGTTTCATGCTGTTGCAAAATAAAAGGCTTGATGCCAAAGGTATAAAAGCAGTGTCATCATGCCAGAGATAATACAGCTCGCCACACTATTATATCAGGCATTTAATCAACCTTGTTTTTACCCAGTGCCTGTATTTGGGGCCTGGTCTTTATCTGTTCATGTTGAACTCTCCCCTGGCCATTATTGGAGACCCAGCTTTTAATTGAGTACTGTATTTTATTTGAGGAAATACAGTAATTGCATCTTTTTCTCTAACATCTTTTTTTTATTATTATTATTTTTCTCAGGGGTAGAGTAGCTGATAATTTAGCTAATTCAGCGGTGAGGGTTTTGCCATATAGTAGCCAAAGATAAAACTGAATTCAGATTTGTTTCAAAATATTATATGACAATAATAATCCCTGTGTGGGGAACAAAGAATTTATTCTGTGAAGAGAGGTATTCATCACCAAGGTCTGGATTTGCATGGGTTAGATGGAGGAAAAAAATTCAACAGAGACTACAGTATGGTCATTCACCAGAGGGCTGTTAATTTGGGTGCCAGTTACAAATGCAGTCAACAGACAGTATTTGGATTTGAATACACAGTGTCTTCCTGACTTTGTTGTTTGACCATATATCATTCACACGTTACTGAATTTGACTTTTGATGAACATGTCTTAGAAAAACAGCTTGCCTCTTCGCTGATCAGCCGTGATGCTTGCAGACTTCAGTGCTCTGTCTGAATTAATGTGATGCTCCATTGCTTGTGCAGCATCTGCAGCTTTGATCAGTCAGGCTGGAGTCAAATCTCACTTGAAGATCAGTGTTTTGCTGAAACGTCCCTTCTGCACTGTACAACTTAGGCAGGAAAATGGTGAGATGATGCTGATTTAAGTAGGAAAAAGTAAGAGATCACCCACAGAATGGGCAAACAGATGCTGTGTTTTATTGAAACAAAAATCCTCATTAGTTAACGCTGGAGGTGACAGCTTTTCTTCAATAGTCCCCTTGGACTCTGTCAGATACACTAACTCAGTGTTGATCTTTCTCTCTCTCTGTCTCTCCCCTAAACAGATTGTGTTTGAGGGAATTCGAGGCCCAAGCTTTGAGGGGGACATTGCCATTGACGACGTGTCCATCACCATGGGGAAGTGTAAGCAAGAGACCTCAGTGGCCAGCACGGGTAAGATGACCCTCCAAAAAAAAAAAAAAAATTGAATAAAAATTGAAGATATGTACGGAAATACACACACCGGGACATCACTGAATTGACACTTAAGCTATTTCTCTCTATGGATGTGCAAACATAGACAGCGAGATTTGTTAATGGTCTGAAGGCAGCTTTTCTTTTATTCAGCACTCATCTTTAAAAAAAAAAAAAAAACACTTGCTAAGAGCTAAAGAAGCAGAATTGAACTGAGTTAAACTGGACTGAATCCAGCTGAACTGAACAGAGGGGCTGAGAAGGGCACTCGTGTTGGGATTAGAGAGACAGTGATGAGAAAAGAAAGGAATGAGAGAAAGAGAGAAGTAAATTTCCTCTTTCGTGTTTGGGAGCTGTGTAAATATGGCAGGCGGAGAAGAAAGAGGAGGAAAATATGTCAGTGTGTGGGGCCAGAAAATGAAAAAATAAATAGAGAAACAGAGGGAGTGGAAAAGGGAGAGTTAGGTTGAGAGAAGGCGATGTCTAGGAGAAATAGGTGGGAGAGTGAGAGAGAGATGGAGCAAAAAAAGAAAGATGCCCCAGAATCCAACAGTGCCTTTCGGCATCTGTCCACCAGGTCATTGGTCATTACTCCATAAACTGACCACACATTCTCCACATTACTGCTAGCCAAGAGCTAGACACCAAGTCAAACCAAACTAATTCACTAATGTCATTTGATCTAATATCTGAGTATGTTTCTATGCAGAGAGAAAGAGTCCAAGAGCCTAAGGCCGAGGAGAGAGAGAGGGAGAGAAAGAGAGACAGCGAAGCAGAGTGAGGCAGAGCATGAGGGAAAGTGTGCATGATGCAAGTGTGTGTGTCTATGTGTGTGTTTGTGTGTGTCAGAGAGAGCGACAGAGGGGGAGAGAGGGAGAGACAAGGCATGTTAAGAGTCCAAGAGCCTGAGGAGGGAGGAGAATGAGAGGGAGAGAGGGAGAGTCTAGAGTACAGCTCCAATAGTTTAGCCACAGTGAGTGCTTCCCCCTGCCAGCCAAGTGTTGTGTACACACACACACACACACACACACACACACTCACACACAAGAACATCATTAAATTCTCATAGTAGCCTCTATCATGCTCTCACTGTCTCTACACACACAGACAGACATGCACAGCAGCCAGTTGGCAAATGCAGTCATCACTGGTAGGTGGAATGAGGACACTGACTCTTTATGTGAACTGAACTTTAAAACTATGTAACTTGTTAATATGATTATCTGACAGTCACAATTCTTAATCTACCTTTTTCCGTTGTTCAGCCAAGCAATTTGACTTACCACTTCATTTTACCAGTTAACATGTTAACAGTTGCCAGTGTGTAAAAGAGTCACTTGCAAAAACATCTCACCATTTCAAAAACAGTGCCTCCATGAGATGTAATGTTTGGATATTTCAGATATTTCAACTATAGTTATACATAAATTGTTAACTGGTAAACACTGGTTTACTGGTGCTATAACAACATTTATAACCCCTGAACATGTGTCGGTCTTTAGTGTCTCTTCACATCAATAGACCCTTTTCACAGCAGATATGTTGACAGGAGTAGCAGGTAAACACAAGTTTTATTAATGTTATTAATTAATGTTATGTTCCATTTAGGTCTAACAGAGTCAGGGTCCTAGTGTTGTGCTTACTGACACAGTGGAAAGGCTCTGCTGCATTTAAATGTTACACAGTCTTAATGTCATTAGTAACATCTGTTTACCCTGCTATTCTGTTCTGATCCATTTTGATCCTGGCATTGACTCTAACTATATAGTATCTGTTGCCAGTAATCAAGCTAAACTAAACTAAACTAAACTAAACTAAACTAAACTAAACTAAACTAAACTAAACTAAACTGAAGTATTTATTAAAAAGGCCAAAGAGTAGGAGTGCTGCCTGGAACTACTTCTTTTTGTTAAGATGGTGCTCTTTGGTTAAGGGCTGGGTCCATAAAAAACACTTGAAACAAATACCAAGGCACTCATCTTAGAAAAAATAAAATGCCTTTATTAAGTTAAGGGCCAAACATGGTACACGTCGAAGTGACCTTTTACCATGTTTGGCCCTTAACTTAATAAAGGCATTTTATTGTTTCTAAGATGAGTGCCTTGGTATTTGTTTCAAGTGTTTTTTAAACTATTTATTACTTGAGTAATATATTCAGGTAATTTTTTTGTAAATCTGTTCTTTCAAGTATGTTTTTGTCATTCGTTTTTGGTAACGTGTAACATTTCACTTCACTATATTTCTAAGGATCCTGTTACTCGATACTTTTAAGCATAGCTTGGAAGTCAGCTGTTTTTGATTTGATTTTTTTTTTTTTTTCTTTCCTAAAATGCCATTGGCTACACGCTGTGTTCCTCAAAGAACAAAAAACAATCACAGTACCCGCTGTCACCTGGGTTTGATGTAAAAGCTGTAAGCTTTTAAAAGCTGCGGCATCTAGCTCTGTGATGCAAGTACAAGCGAGACAAAGTAAAATAAAATGCATCCGATCCATTTTGTTAGCAAAGTGCAAATAAACTAACCCAGTGGTGGTAAGTATATTTGTGTTTATATAGTGGTTCTACGAGCAAGTCAGTGCATTCATTCAGTGGTTTCAGAGAGTTACCATGTTCTGTAAATACACTGCACTGACATAAAAAAAAAAAAGAAGTACCTCTGAAAACTTAGGCACTCCAGTTCTTTTAACTCAAGTAAAAGTAGCATCTATACTTTGGCTGAAGTAATGGGGTTGTGCACTTTGTCCACCACCGGTTTATATCAACTATATTTTATGCAGTGAGCCAACAAGCAACATGTGGTGACAACCTAGAAGGCTTTGTTCATTTTTTATCGCCAGGATTGACCACACAGAAAATATTACAGGCACAGAAAACAACACAAAACAGCAAAATGAGAAACTGAATTATTAACAAGTCACCTTTACCTTCTCAAACCCCCAATGTGTGGTGTCTGTACAGTGGCTCTGTGTGTGTGTGTGTGTGTGTATGTGTGTGTGTGTGTGTGTGTGTGTGTAATAGTGTCTGTGCACACACGTACACATATGTGCGCATAAAGATGCTGACGGATAGAGTGAATAATAGATGAGGGTGTAAACAGGAAGAAGAAAGCTCCTCCGCTGTGTGTGTGTGTGTGTGTGTGTGTGTGTGTGTAAGAGAGAGAGAGAGAGAGAGGGAGAGAGAGAGAGAGAGAGAGAGAGAGAGGGAGAGAGAGTGAGAGAGAGAGAGAGAGAGAGAGAGAGAGAGAGAGAGAGTCCTGCAGGCTTGTGCAGGAGGAGGCATACAGTGGAGACAGATGGGTAGCCTAATTATCAGGCCGGAGATTGAACAGTCGTCGCCACTGTAAGAAACACAAATCTGTCTTGAATTTAAGATTTCGCCATCATGGAGTTTGTGAGGTAAAATGAGCACTGGGATAAGAAATTAAATCCATTAAACTTTGTCATATATAATAAAAACAATTTAACATAAATAAGTGAAAAATGCAAATCAAATTACATATACTACTTACAACACACAGGGATGCACAGGATCTCACATGCAGTGCAAGAAAGAGAGACAGTGCTAGACTGGAGAGCAGATTAAACATAGGCATTATGCATTTACATTATGCAAATCTCAATGCAATACATAAAATGTCAGAAGCAGCATGATGATCACTGTTAGAATGATATGGTTCAGTCATGGAAGTCACAGTAAGAATCAGAGTTGATGACTTCAGCTGACATTTGTGGTAATATTAAATACTGTAAAAGTTGTATCTCCTCATACATAGATAGTACCAACAAAATAAAAGTTTAAAACCACATCATAACTATGTGTTCTTCAGCTTCACTCCGTTCTTGAAAGTTTTCTGAGGTTGGTCACCTCAAATTTGCTGAGAGAGATCCATTCATGAGTGCATCATTCTGGATGCAGTTGCATTATTTGGTTGTAAATATATATTCTATGTGATTTAATCCTGATGAACTTTATTATCACAGTTAATTTAACTCATTCAGACTTAAGTAGCTACTCAAAGCAACCCACTGTGCCTCATTTCCGAGCATCTGATGCAAAACTACCTGACAATTAGAATTTTATTTATTTATTTATTTATTTATTTATTTATTTTGATTTGGCAGGTACGAGTAGAATGAGTAATGTTATTTGTCGAACCTTCTGTTACTAAGGTTCTCTCTTTTCTGGCTTTCTTTCAAGATCATGCAGATAGAGGCTATGGGCTCTAGTTTCGCAGACCAGGCGAGGCGGGGGCGTAGCGCAGATGCGCTTCGCCAACTGGGTGTGGCCAGGCGGATTTTCCAAGTTTGGCACGCCGTTCTCGGTGGCGCAAGTACTCCGCCATCCCTCCTACCGGCGGAGGGGAGGAGAGAAGGCATGGAGTGGGTTTGACACAGCCGATTCACATGTAACCAATCAAATGAGCCCCTGTCCTTGCCTTTAAAATGCGCTGCGTGAAGGCGTAATGAAACTTTACACAGCTGACATGGAGGTCTATTGCCGCGGGCGGAGCGGAGCTCAGGAGACAGGCGCGGAGCGGAGACCGGCGAGCAGTGCGGACACGTCACCAAAACCTCACAGGCAGGCTTCCGGGATGTTAGACACATGAACGATGCAATAAATACCGAAAAAAACACTATTCAATGCTACGATCACAATCAGCACATACATATATCTCCATATCAACTGTCCCGTCACAGCTGATGTCAGATCAAAGAAGATTGGCACCGTTTGTGCTGATCGTGAGGTTTTGGTGATGTGCGCCAGCCAGCCAAACTTCCACTGCGCCGGCTCCGCTCCGCCTTGCGCTGAAAGTAGACGTGGTTTCAGACGGCGAGCTTTTGGCGCACCTCGGCGAAGCCTTTTAGCACGAAACTGTCACTACGCCAAGCCGAATCTGTCGGCACCTCCCCCCGCTGCGCCGCCACTCCCATCTCGGCGAACCTCCGCCTGCGAAACTTGGACACTGTCCGCCTCTCCCGCTTCGCCGGTCGAAACTAGCTCTGCGCGGGGTTCGCCTCACTGCGCCACCCCGCGCTGCGCCGGGAAACTAGAGCCCTATGTTTGCACTGTGTTTTAAAAGAAATGACTTTGCTGCAGATTTTGAAACAAGCTGCATTGTTTAACTATTTTAACAACAGAATTAGTCCAGAAAACCTTACTCATACATCATCAGCAGAAAATGTATGGAATGCAACTTGTCAGAATAGAAAATATCCAATAATTTTCTATTCTCACTGAGAAGTCTTTTAGAAACTCTGGCAATGGTTCACTGAACAGGCAGACATAAATTATATATACATTTAGCTAATTAGGTGACAAATAGGTTAAGACAGACATTCGTAGTGACACAGAGCTTTTGAATGCACAAAGTACAAAGCAACACGTAACATCAATGGCAGCTTTGATCAGCACGATGTCGTAGGGCTGTGTGTGTGTGTGTGTGTGTGTGTGTGTGTGTGTGTGTGTGTGTGTGTGTGTGTGTGTGTGTGAGTGAGTGTAAGTGTGAAGTTGAGAGAGTTAGAAGCCGTATGTTCATATGCCAGAGCAGTTGTGCGGTGTTGCCAGCCCATTCTCATCTCCCATGAGGCTTTGCTTCTCCCTGCATCTCACAGGATGTGGAGAGACAGTAGGCAAGCCTGGAAGCATGATACATCACACCTGTCACACACACACACACACATGCTTGCATACACATGCACACACACATTTTCTTCAGGTTAACTGTATGTGGAAGCACAGCACAGGGGACGCTGTTATCCTGTGGTTCTCCACAAATGAAGGATGATTGCTTCTGACATGTTTGGTACAACTCCACATGCATAAATCACAGCACTGAACCTGGCTCAGGTGTTGGTTTGTGTGTGTGTGTGTGTGTGTGTGTGTGTGGTGAGGGTAGGGGTGTAAGCCTGTTTCCTTTCTGCAGCCTCTCTCTTCCATTAAAGGGGTATCCCCCTCCTCACCATCTTCATCTCATCCCTATTGCCCTCCTTTTCTTTCATCATCTTCATCTCTTTCCACCTTATCTCCAGCTATCAGATTTTTTTTTTCTTAGAGCGGCAGCACCACCAGAGAAGTCTCCTATCTCGTATTTATAGTACGTGTATGTTGCATTAGCATGACATTGCTGCATATATTTGAAGGAATCCTGGCTGAAAACCCAGTTTAAAAATGAGACTTTTCCAAATATGTAAATGATAACGCATCAGTAATGCGCTGATGTTTATCCACTTAAAATCGAGGCTCATACAATGTCTAAATCTGTTTATTCATTCATTTTCTTTACCATCTTATTCCTATTCAGCACCACAGGGTGCTGGAGCCGATCCAGCATATTAGGAGAAAGGAAGGGAAACACCCTGGACAGGCAGGCAGTCCAGCACAGGGGAGATGGAGTGTCATACTCTCATTTATAGTGATTTTTTTGAGTTTCCAGTCCACCTTAATAACTGCAACACTGAGAGGAAATGTGTACAAACCTGAGGACAACATGTCAACTCTACATACCAAAGACATGAGTGGAACCCATTACCTTCTTACTGTAAAGTGACAGTGCAGCCTGCTGACTTAACTTATAAAAACAGGCTACTGCCCGAACACAGAGATCCTCAAAATGAGGTGATCCTAGATGGTAGTTCAGTGAGTCTCCATCAAAATGCACAGGAGTGAACCCCTTAAATTCAAAATTTCCCTTAAATATCCCCTTACGTTGTTTCAAATTTAGAAAACTTTTTTTTTTTTTTTTTTTTCTGTTGTTTTGATCAGAGCTCAGATGTGCAGCAAGAGTGAACCCACAGATGGGACTGGTTGGGCTGTAGAGGTTAATATTATTATAATTCCCCAGAAACAATCCCAATTATAACATAGGAAAATATAGAATAAAGACTTATCCACTCATTGGTTTCAATTTCACCTGTACTATCTCTAAACATACAATTTAAACAGTCATCCTTTTTTATTTGCTTGGTAAAATAATGTTGATAACAAGGAAAACAGACAATGGCTTTTGAATATTATAGGCATGACAAGGTAAACAAATAGTGGAGTGAACTTTACACAGTTTAGACAGCACAATTCATTTCAGCAACAAAAAATTCCCTAATGGGGTCTGTAGTGTAAAGTACCTCCTGCTCTGATACGTGCAGACCATCTGGTGTACATCTAATTCAGCAGTAATGGCATCTCTTACACAGGTATTATTGGCTTTAAGGGCATTAATTCGTATCTATTGAGAGCAGCAACGCAAATTCAGCATGACTAACATCATGACAAGTTTCCAGTTTAAGTCCACCTCTCCATGAGTATCAATGGGAAAAGCATAGTAGAAATGATCAGGCAAATATCAGTCTAAAGACAGGAGTTTTGTTGGGGGAGGTGCCCTGGTAGAGTGCGCACCACTTGCCAAGGCTGAGTCCTGATGTCCTGAGTCCCAACCTCAGGTCATTGGCTGCATGTCATCCCCTTTCTGTCCGCTGCTTTTCCTGCCTCTCTGTACTGTGATTGTCAGACAAAGCGGAAAAGCCAAAAAAATGATCTTAAAAAATAAAAGATAGGAGATTTCACTAACACTGATGGGGGTATTTTCTAAGGAGCGTTCTAAACATTTACCATGCACTATAATGTAATGAGCACAGCTGGCTCTACTTTTGCTACTGATCTGTTATGACCTCCCATGTAAACTGCATGACATGAAATTGGTTCATTAGAACTGCAAGGCCAGTAGATCCATTAGAGCACCTGGACTGCATTCAAACCAATGATGGTGGAAGAACTTTACATTTTGACTGAGGAGGTCAGCAAAGGATAAATCGATAAATAAATAAAAAAATAAAATAAAATAATGCATGAAGTGTTTCCACTGTTCAAAGGAATCAATCAATTTATGCATTTTGAATTTGATTATAAATCAAAACTATATGCATGTCAGTTGAAATTCACAAGGTTTCCTTCCAGATATGGATAACTCCCCCCATCCCAGAGAGTCCCTGATGGATTGCGCAACCTGTAGAATCCCTAAACGAACCAGGATGAAGAATTAAAAAAAAAAAAAAAAAAAAGAAAATGTAATGTAAGCGTCCTTATCCTCAGTCACCCAGTATCAGCGAGACTATTTTGGATGTATTTGTCTTTTACTTCTAGCTTTTTTTCATGGCTTAGATTGTTTAAAAAATCAAGATGTGCAGTTGCTGCTGTCAAAAATGTTATATAGTAATCAATTATTTGTAGTATCATGTCTGTTGATCTAACGGTGTAAGGAAAAAAAAAAACATTTAATGAAAATCCGTTCAAAAAGGCCCATAAACAATACCCTCCTCCAATGAAGTAAAAAACATACTCTTGAATTCTTGAATGTGATTTTATTAAATCTGATTAAATATAAATAATTTCTGACGACCTCCCTCTGCATGTCCATCCATGAGTGCTGCTACATCACCAAGGTCATCATCTCCTCCCTCAGAACCCAAGGTTTAGGTTTAGGTTCTGTGCCTCTTTTAACTTAACATGCTCCAAAATGAACTGAAACTTAAATACTTTGTCAGTTTATGACATGGCTCACTCTCACAAAATCTGTTTTTTGTTTTGTTTTTTTTTTCTTATGTTTTGTTTGTATGGTTTTATGGTCACCTCTGTGTTTTATCTGTGTGCTGCTGCCTATTCGCCATGTCACACTTGGAAAAGAAATTTTGAATCCCAATGTGTCTTCACCTGTTAAAATAAAGGTTTAGTAATAATAACAATAATAATAATGATCTCTGTGAACAAGACTGGGCTACTGAGGCTGGTGCAGTGCAGCCGGAGGACGGTTGCAGTGTATGCAGGATGTTTTTGGTCGCTGCTGCTGCAGATTTGATTGTTAGGATATTGTCAGCTAAATAGACAGATGCTCACTGGTTCAGGTGTTAGGTGTCGAGGGTTTGATTTACTGGGGAACATGTGGGAGGAATGAAGTGACTAAACGCTGTCTATGCAAAGGTGCTATCTAGAATAGTATGCACAGACACACACACACACACAATGTACTGTAGATCTCCACAGTAATCCATTATCTTTCCAAGTCCATTTCATTATCTGACAGTAAATAGATGTATGATGTGTAGTCTTGTGCGCCTACCACAATCACTAAAATAAACTTCCTGCTCCTTCAAAAGACCTTGGAAGAGGAAGTGTGTGTGTGTGTCTGTGTGTGTATGGGTTTGTGTCTGTGTGTATGGGTTTATGTGTCTGTGTGTATGGGTTTGTGTGTGTGTGTGTGTGTGTGTGTGTGTGTGTGTGTGAGTGAGTGAGTGAAGAGGGGGACAGAGATGCAAAATGACAAATGCAATTCAATGTGATGCCATCCAACTATTATTTTTTAACCGTGTGTGTGTGTGTGGGTGGGTGCGTGGGTGCACATGCACGCGTGTGTGCGTGCATGTCTGGTGGGTATGGATCAAAAGCTTTATTATGAATATTGATTTTCTGCCTGCAGGAGGGATCCCTTGATATGAATTCATATTGATCTTTTGAATGCAATTCCTGCTTTTTATTTATGAAACTCATTCCATGTGCAGCTTGCATGTGTAATCTGCTGTTGATTTTGTATAGTGCGGTGTGTGTATGAGAGTGACTTGAATGCATTGTATGTACAATGGCTCATGTGTACAGTATCTGAACACTGTGTTTTTGGATGTGTGTGTGTGTGTGTGTGTGTGTGTGTGTGAGATAGAGAGAGAGAGAGAGAGAGAGAGAGAGAGAGAGAGATTTTAACATGGGAAACGTTAGACTAATTTACTTGTGTTAATCAGTGAAACCACACTGCAGTTTTATTTTAGAATCAAATTGTTACATTTCACAACATAATTACTTTATTGCGCATAAACAATTGCTAGACTTTTATTCTGCCACAAAAAATAAAAAAATAAAGATAAGGAGAAGATGTTTTGACAGATCATTGATGATGACATCAGTTGTAACAGCTGTTTCTAATGAAAATCTCAAAGCTGTCATGACGGTGTCTCTGCAGTGGGTATCTCGTTCCCTGACGTTCACTCCTTTCCTACCTTCCGGCCTTGCTCCTCCCTCTTCCCCTCTTTTGACTCCTTCCTCTTTTTCTCCCCTTTCCCCACAACCCATTTCCTTCTTCTTCTACACCCGCTCTCCTCTCTCTCTGAGGAATGATAAAACACAAATTCTCTTTTATTTTATTTTTTTAACCCCCTCCTTCTTTTCTCATGACTAACATGGTACTGTAGGTCTCTGCCACACCAGGGTGTGTTTTTTTCACACTGCCTGTGCTTATTCACTCAGCCCCAGGCTCAAAGAAGGCCCGACGGCAAGAAGATAAATATATACATGTACAGTACATAATCAATTTAGCAAATGTCATGGTTAGTCTGATTTCACAATATGGCAAAACAAAGCATTTAATTACATGTAAAAGGATTTACTGATCTTTCTGGTTATTATCCATCCATCGATCAATCTATGAAAGTGAGAAATGAAAAAAGGGAACAAAGTAAAAGAGAATTTCCTTCTTTGATTGCTAAGAAATTTATTTTAGGGGCATTTCCATGGTGTGATAATGGACACATTTTATTATAATGAAATGATTAATGATAAGAGTAACATTGTCCAAATTGCTCTGAATTAATAACTTTGAGTAATGCAGTTGACCTGGATTGTGCTTACAACTTACCTACAACACACACACACACACACACACACACACACACACACACACACACACACACACCACACACACACACACACACACACACACACACACACACACACACAGGCAATGGCAACCCACTTCTTGAAAATGATCAGAGCTTATTCCACAACACTATACTAATAATAATGCATCTTCAACAAATTATATACAGCCACATGTTTAGTGGGCTAAGAGGAACAAAGTATGAGTAACATGTAATAAATACATGTTACTAAATACATACATAAATACATGTAATTGTTCAACCAATTTTCTGTTTAAAAAAAAAAAAAAAAAAAAAATCATTACTGTGAGACTTAGACTCTTTTCTTGTTTCCTCTTATCTCCACAGTTCTGATTGGTGGATCGACAGCACCTCTTCCGCCTCCATTGGCCAGCTGGCTGACCCTTGGCCTCTGCGGCTTCCTGCTGCTGCTCTACAGATGATGAGCACTTGCCACAACGCCACCTGTCTGCCCTGACAGACACTGCCCTGACTCGCACTCTTTTACTTCTCTCCTACCCTCCTCCTCTTCTCCTTTCCTCTCACCTCACATCCATTCCCCTTATCTATCTAGCCCTCACCATACATTTTCTCTCTTCCGTCCTTCACTTTCCCATCTCACCTTTCTTGCTTGGGTAAACTGTAACATGAAGTCTTTTCTTTCCTGTCACTTTGAACCTCTCAGACACAGATTATAACCAATAGATGCTCATATTTGAGGTTGACATACTTAACAATCTTTGATAGCTGTATTTTGCTGTCTCTGTTTCGTCACTCGATCCAGCCAATTAGATTTACTCTATCCATGTCCTCTTGTGACCTGTCACTCTTTCCTCCTCTTCAATGACCTTCTCCCACCATGTGTGCTGCTCATGTATCTCCACACCCTTCAACCAGCCTCCCCACAGCCCTTGCACCCCATTCCCCAGACACACCAAAGTGTCGGACACTCTACCAAAGATGACAAAGGACCTGAGGGAATAAAATGAGGAATCAGGGATCAGGGATTCCAGGAAGAAACCAAGAGAAAGAAAGAGACAGAGAGAGGAGAGAGAAAGGAGAAGACAAATCCTTCTTAGAAATCGCCTCCCTTCCATGCCTGCACTCAGGGCCATGGGAGCTGCTGAATGACAAAGAGACAGATGATGACTTACAAATGAATGCATAAACAAATGAATGGCAGAGAAAGACTGGAAAAGAGACAGAGGAAAAAAGAAGGGGGCTCCTGGTAGCCTCTCTGCTTGCTCTCTGCTTGCCACAAGAGATGAACCTCAGTGCGGATTGTACATGTACATTTATCTATCATATATATATATATATATATATATATATATATATATATATATGTATATGATATAAAAACAAAACTTTAAACTAAAACACAAAAACACAAGTAGGACAGTGGAGGACTCTACAAAGTGAAACTAAAGAAGCACAACGTTTATACAACCTCTGCTGTTCCTTTTAGGTTTTATTCTACTTATGTGATGTTGCAGTTTGTCAAATCAATTCAATGTTTTTGATCTTTTGTTGTTATTTTGTTGTGTTTCGTTTTTGGCATTATAAGCGTAAAGGGCACTGGTAATAAAGTATTAGGTTAATATTTATAAGATGAAAGGAGGCTGAAGTGTGCCCTAAAAGCTGAAATGAGAGGGTCGGAGGACCGTGCAAGGATTAACCCGAGCCACCTGGACAGAAACCTCAACTTCACATACACAGATGCATACCCATGTGCACACATGCACAACTGCCCACATGGACACACACAATTTCAAACATACTGTCCTTGCTGACACCTCAGCCAGCCTTGATCTATTCTCCCAACTCAAATGTGTACATTCATGTGCAAATTATACTCTAGTATGGAAGGAAAATAATGGATCCACCACACTTTTCTGCTCCCTTGCCATGAAGTTCACCCTCACTGGACACAGTGTAAACAACACAGATGTCTGGAGTCATCAGCATCATCAGGATGGCAGGACATCCCTCTAATGAGGAGGAGTACAAAAAGGGAAGATGCAAGACAAGAACTCAGGCAGGAAAGGAGGGTGTAATGAGTTCAGTTGGATATATATTATCAGAGAGCCGATCTTTCTCCACAGGTTGTCTATGCTGAATGTCATGTACGGTTTCACTTACCTGCGAGCGAGAACTCAGTAAGGTCATCTATGAATGAAAAGACTGTCGATGTCTGGTGGATTTGCAGTATGGATTGCATATCTCATCCATTGATTAGTCAACTTGAATGTCTATCTTTTTTTCATAACCGCATAGATATGATTGTGTTGTTAAAGTTAAGCAATACTCATTCACATCTACATATCTATGTACCCAATGACACGATATAGCAACTCATCTAAGATAGAATTTAGGTGTGAGAGAAATCATCTTGTACAATTACCATCATGTCAACTTCAAGACAGAAGCCCTGAATTCGCCCTGAATTACAATCAGCCAGTGTTTTTACAGCGATACAGTTCCAGAATTACAGATGCAGCCATTTTAATCACTCAAGGTGTGTTTGCATTGCAGCACCAAGCTTCAGCTTATCTTGAGAAACCCCATAGTCCCCAGTCTAACCAATCGAATACCATGCTGATCTGGATCTCCTTTCCTGCACCTGTTGTACATCTGCACCATACCACACTGATCTTGATCACTGCATTTTTATTTATTTATTTTTTTTTTGTTAGGTGAAATGTTTTCTGATCGACTTGTCCAACATAGATAGTGCATAGGATACATAAATTATACGATGTGTGCCTCTTTGACTTGCCAGCATCATCTGATACTGATGGTTCTGTGCAGCTTTAGTGGGTAGAGCATGGCATCAACACTGCCAGCATTCCCACAAGGGCCTGTAGGGCATTTTGAATAAATCAATGAAATGGCACAAACTATATTCCACCTAACTGAATAAATACATATAGTGTACTATATATATATATACACACACACACACACACACACACACACACACACACACACACATATAAAGACACCCTTTCAAATAATAACAAAAAAGACATCTGCATCTTAGCTTTCTCTCTCTTATCCTACATACATTATTCTGGTGAGTGTGGTTGATGGCAGGTTATCTTGTATCTGAATGGTACAAAACAATTTGGACATGGTTTTAGTGATATAATCTACATGCTTGCTTGTAAACTTGGCTCATTTATTCTGTATTCAAATAGTCAAGTGGCTAAGCTTGAAATATTTTCCATTCTCAAATATATTCACCTGTGTCATTTATCCAAAACAACTTAAAATAGTTCACTTTTGAGGCATTCATTGTCATACTTATTTAATTCTAGCTTATCCACTTGGCTACAAATGTTATGTAAGTAAGCTTCATTTGTATCATAAGCACTGGAGATGTGTGTGGCAACATTATGCTAATTGTTAAAGCATTCCTCACCTTGCCTTGCATATTTCAGTGACATAACAAAAAACAAAACACTTATTGAATTTTGACAGTTGCAGAACTACAGACAGGTTATTGTGGATATCATCAGTTGCGATATCTGTGGTTTTTGTTTACACTTTCTAAACTGATAACTCTGTCAACTTTGACCGATCATAAGACACACTTGGGTTCTCTTTCCTGATGGGAAATCATGCATCATTATGCTTTTTCAGACATTTGTCCTCACATAAAGATTCAAAGATTCCTGTTTCATCTGTCCACCTCTGCAGATGTTAATGCAGAGGTGTATGGCAACACAGAAAGGCCCATGCTTTACTAATTAGCATTTAACTATATTTAGTATACCTCACTTTTCATCTGATCTAGGACAGATGCAAGGTATAGTTTATATTTCAACAGCATCTACTTACTGTTTCATTAAAATTTCTGAAATAATGTCTGACAATTGGTTTTCAAATTGAGGTTGGGCAATAAAATGAATCATAAATAATCAAGAAAATCAAAGAATAATTACTGTGAATATCTGTCCCAGATCACATGCATTGCTAGAACATGAACAAGCCATTTCTTTAACCTTTTAACCCATTTTGATCATCATACAGTAGCTAAGCACAGAGAGTATGTGCAGCACATATGTCAGAAAGGTTATGATGATTCAAAGATGTGAGTAATATCACAGCAAGCACCAGAAACTTGGGACGGATGTGTGTAAAGGAAGGTCTAAGGTCCATCAAAACACAGCACAACATAAGTAATGTTATTGTAGGAAACAAGAAGAGAACTGAACTCCGCTTGAATACAGTCAGTACCTGTACAGTCCCCCTCTCTTACATCAGCCAAAACTAATCAAGCCGAGAATGGCTTGATTAGTTTAAACAATTTGATTTCCACGACTGAGTGCTGCAACCAGGCATGTTGAATAGCCCACAACAAAACCATGCCAGGCAGACGATTGTGAACATCAAAAATAAATTAAATTAAACTTTTTTCATGAAATGAATTTAATTGATGTCAAATTCAGCTCTAATGATTTGATTTAAAGCAAACACAAGAAAACATAGCTGGATAGTTAGCCAGTGACCTTAACAGATTGTTTAATTTTGTTTTTTCCTCATTAGGAGGGAGTATGAATCAGATATACCTTTTGAGCATTCAGTGCCTCAAATTTAGATTCATTAGTGCAAGTATGCACTGCAATATATCTGTTTAACTCAAAATAAGGGTTCACTGTTCATTCATGATTCATTCATGCACATTACCATGAAAACATTCATCACAACAACGACACTCACATGGATTTTATGGTGTTGGTGATCCACAGTTGAACAGTCACAGTCAGTTTTGTCAAAGCTGTTTGCATAAAATGCTGAAATGCAGCATCTAAATTCAGTTGCTGAATATATTTCTTAACAGTATAAGGCAGTTTAGTAGCATAAAGCACCACTGATCATTCAGTTCAGAGGAAACAAAATGAAACACAGGGCAACAAATCTGCTGGAACCTTTGGAGCAAGTCGCTGGGCTCAGTGCCACCACTTGCTCAGTGCGTCATGGCCTCTTTGAATAGCTTTGTCTTTGGATTACAACTTTACCAGCTAAACAACCAATCAAGAATGTTGATTTGGATGGAAGTGTCCATTCTGACCATCGTAGCTCTGTATCTATACGGGTATGTCTCGGCAAATTGTGTCCACAGCACCAGTACTCTTCCAAAACATACATGTCTACTTAGCATTTAAAGAGACCATTCAGGAATGTTGATTTGAATAATTACAGTATGTATATTTCAGCTGTGATTCTCTAATGCAGGCCCTGTGAGTGCAACACCAGTGGCATTGTAAACAATGCCAGTGTTCCCAAAACATTGTCATTGTTTATTTCTACTAAATGTGAGGGACTTGGTCATTAGCAACATGCTCATTCATCTATCTGTTTAGCAGTCACCAATATCCGCTTCAGTTTTTCTAGTCTTGCCCACATGAAAAACATACTTGCACACATGCACACACTCACAAATGTATTTCTGTCAGCAAGCAGTTCAATAATAACAGCTCAACTGACAAACTGACTGTTATGTTTTCACACACTGTATTTCAACTGTACAAGACTGTCTGGAGTCAACCTATCACTCTCTGTCCTTTATCGTCAAGGCTGTCAATACACTGAGCAACTGTGTGGTGACATCATAGACAATATCCCTCGCAACAGGAAATAAATTGGGACACGTGGTAAAAAAGTTTGGATTTTCTTTTTTGTATTTTTGTTTGTTTTCTGGACAGTACGATATGATATAATTTATGTCACCCAATGTTGCCCTGTAATGTTATGCAATGCATTATTTGGGTATTGCAGCCTTGGTTCACAAACTGGACCGACCTCTCCACAAAATGCTGTGATCCTTGCCCTGGTTTCCCAAAAGAATGTTACAGTAAAAATGCTTCTGATATCTTTTTAGGTAACCACCGGCTGTTTGTTTGAGTGTGCTGTTGCCAGGAGGGTTGACAGCTATACCTACTTGGCGACTTCTGATTGACCTCGGGACGCAAATACCACAATTACCTACTTCCTTTTGTGAGACAGACTTAAAAGGGTCAAGCTATATTCTTTGATATCATATCTTGGTATATCTTTGACATACCAAGATACAGGGATGTGTCTTAGTCAGATATCAGTTCTGTTATAAACTTTTCACTGAGGAGCTTAATTTCTTGAAACCTCACAACTAAAGAGATTAAACTTTACAAACTTCAGTTTTAGCACTCACCTGACCTCTGCAAGTCAACGTGACAAGAATGGTCTTTGTATTAAGAAGATTTTGGGAAACAGTGTGATGGTCACAGTGAGAGCATACTTATTGTCTGGCAGGTTGCACAGCCATGTGCAGTGTGTGTAGTAATCCATGTTGGGACAAAAGATGTGGAATGCACCTTTAAAAAGGAAGCAAACAGAAGAGAGGGAAGAGTAGCGAGCAGTGCTGGGTGTTGTATATTCTCTGTCATGTACTGAACTATTTTAGAGGAAAAATATATTTGAAATATGACTCTGAAATGTATAAATAAATAATCATGAAAGAACAAAAGAAGCCTTAGTTGTTTTGTTTTGTCACAGTGGTTACTGAATGAAAGTGGAATGCTGTTTTCTCGAAGTACTGTAAGTGATAGTACCATCAGCATCTGTGAACATGAGCAGCTCCTCTGAAGTTCCTTCCAATAGAACTAAAGCTGGGGATACACTGCACAGTTTTTGAGATCTTGCTGAACTCCAATTCACACCGTAAATAATCCACAATGAACAGCTAAAGCTCACGTTTTATATGCTCAGACTGCAGTCAGATCTTCAAGCCATAACCCAGTGCTCATACTGTATGTCCAAAACAGAAAATAATGGCCCATCTCTCTCTTTCTCTCTCTCTCTCTCTCTCTCTCTACAGAGTGCAGAGAGAGAGAGAAAGGGTGAGAGTCAGCTACAAGGTGCCTTGAATTAATTTTTTGATGCTTTTAGAGGATTTGTTTGACACTCGGTACAGACGCAGTGTGGAAAAAAAGGCACTGACTTTGATAAATCAACTTGTTACTCTGCTTCAATTATATGCAAGGCTGATGACATCTGACTAAAATTTCCGACATGTCAGAAATTCATTCCACCATCCACTCAGCGCTTGGGAGCAATAGATTGGGCCATGATTGGTCCTCTGCCCTCCCCCCATACACGACGACAGATGAAGCTGAAATTCAGCTTGACTCTAAAATGAGTTGTGCAGCTCCAAAAATGGGCTCAAATTGCACAGTGTATGCCTGGCTTAAGACAATTTATGATGCCTTGGAGCTCTTAATCCAGAGCTACTAACACTTCAAGGACACTGAAACAGATTCAGCGATGAGGTTCAGTGACAAAAGTCTTAGTAGGCCGGATTAGAAATATATATATATTTTTTATGGTTCAGAAGAATTGACTTGGCTATTTAACAAAGGATGAACACAACATAGGTCAAAACCAACTTTTAATGATCATGACATGGATTAAATTTATATATGACTATGTTTTTTCACCAACATGTTTTCTTTTTATGTGTTTAGTCTTTATATTACTTTGTTGTATGTTATGTTCAGTGTTTTGTGCTGACCCAGATAAGGTAGGAGAATCCTTAGCAATCAGTGAAGGAGGCCGAGGCAGAAATATCAGCCCTTTGTTAGTAAATGACTCCACCGTCCCAACACCACCAGCTGACGTGAGCATAAATTGTGCATAAGTGTGTAACTCACACAAATGGATTTCGCCCATCTTTCAGCATCCCTGCCAAGCTTGTCACCACAAAGTCATGCCACCACAATGAATGCAGTAATCAGGGTTCATTTACACTCCAGTGGTGTAAAAAGCACCAAGCATTATGATAATTTCTCTTTCATTTCTGTTGACATGATCACTTTCTCTCAGTTTGGTTCCAAATCTCTTCCTGTTTATCACCCTTTGTTTCTCTCTATCACTCAACCTTTGACTGGATTAAAAGCTTACTGTTTTTTTTTTTTTTTTCTTCTGACAGGATCTCGCTCTCTCTCTCTCTCTCTCTCTCTCTCTCTGTGTGTGTGTGTGTGTGTCTGTCTGCCTTTCCCTCTCTCTCTCTGTCCTCTTTGTCTTATTCTCTCCTCATTTACAGGTTGTAACAACCCTAGATCCTCAATTATGTTTTAATTAAAAAGCCAGAGATTTAGCATGGCATTAAAAATGAGAACTCAGACATAAATGCAGGACAAAAACATGACCAAGAATGACCTGTCTAGTTTTGATCTTTTGTGTAATGGCCTGTCTGTTACCTTGCTTTCTGCAGTCTCATACATACACTGATAGATTTCATATTCACAAAGTCTCCCCCTCTTTTTTGCTCTTATCCTTTGCTGAAAGTTCTGGCCTTTGGCCTCTAACCAGACAGATTTCCTCTGTCGGAAAGAGCCATCTGCAACATCCAGCTGAGGCACACACAAAGATACATCTATAGAAATGCGCACAAGCACAAATACACACACACACACACCTCATTTTCCACAACACTCTTAGATGCACTTGCTCCTGTATTTGTTCCTTATTTTGCTCCCTCTTCTGTGCTTTTTCTCATTTTCTCCTAAGAAGCCGTGAATCAGACAGAGAGATAGAGTTAAAAGATTGACGCATTGTGTGCTATTTATATGAAATGACAGGTGCACGCTTAAAAGTACAACGGACTGGGAGACAGACCACCATACCCAGAACTACACCTCCCTCCCCCTCACAGCTCTTCCTCTCTCTTTCACCCTCTCTCTTCTCCATGCTTCTTTTGCAACTGAGCAATTGAGAGATGGACAGATAGAAGGCTAATTAATGTGTCTCTTCTTTTCTGAGTGCTCGATCAGAGGAGCGTGGGGGGAGGGGTCGAGGGTGATGTGGGTTGAATGGTTCTGAGCTGCGCTCTTCTTCTTCATCTGTTGTGTCTGACACTGGGGAGGTGGGATTTTTTTTCTCTGAGCCTGCGACTCAAGTCGTCTCTTACTCATACAAGGAGGCGAGAAGGGCTTTGCTGCTGCGCCTGTGTGAATCAAAGATTGCCTTGAGTTCGTTATTGATAGGGCTAAGCTGGCTTTGCCCCAGAGAAATCCTTGTAACTTTCGGATACATACCCAGAATCAATGTGCATTGGGTTATCCAACTGTTGGCCATACTCCAGTGAAGGTATTATTCAAGCTAAGCTAGCTGTTTACATGATCCGTTGTTACCCCCTGACTGAGTATCCCTGGTTCCATGAATAAACCAATTTACAGAATATTCATGTGGTGTCCAGATGGAACGGTTTGCCCACAAGAATCCACCAACTCTCTTTAATAACAAGTGATTACTTTTACCAGTCTATATAAGAAAAAGGTCTATCCCAAAAGTAATTGTGATTGTAAGTACCATTCCCTTGCCAAGGAGTAAGATGTTTACATTGTAATCTGTGTGATATGGGAGTTTGCTAAGTATCTTAACCAGGATTCTCATAATCAAAGCATGAGCTTACCTGGGTTATTCTGAAATATGACATTTACATTCATCACCCCCAAACCAGATTATCTGACTAAATGGGTTGAGAACATAATCTGTGCATGTAGATTTACCAACAGAGTCGCTGTCAGACTTAAGCAAAGGAAAGCAGGGCATTGTTTAGAGGAAGCATCACAATGATTAAAATTTAGTTATAGTGGTGTGTTTGAAGCAGAATATCACTCTTCAAAATGTTGCAAAATGCTTGCGTGAATATTGAGATGTGAGCCCCACAGATGTTGTTTTCATTTTTTCCTTTAATTTAAAAAGGGAGGAAAAGGTTTGATCAACTGATGCAGACATCTTTTCAAAAGATTCAAAGGATAATTGGATTTGGAAGATACCTCGTCCCACCTCACATCTGAAACTGCAACATGACAGGCCAAACGTACTTATTTTTTGTTAATTTATTATGTCTTTCTTGATTATTCATCCTTACACCATTTCTCCTCAGTTCCTTCCCTCCCTCTCTCTTTTCCTTCCCCCCATCCTTTCTTTCTTCCAGAATACACAGGAACCCAATGCATCTGGAGGCTGAGAGGTTCGAGTTAAACATAAACCTTAAAATGTGTGCATTGTTCTCAAAGGAGTGACAAACTTACTGAGAAAATGTTCTGTTATGCCTGAAGTGAGAATTCCATCTGTTTGATATTTAACCACCAGAGATATATTGTACTTTATTCTAGAGACCCTGAGTATAAAGGAAAGATTTCTACATCCTTCTGATTGTCCTCTTTACATTATTCATCTAACATAGCTCTTCTGTGGTTTCTCTAAATGCTTCCACATTCGCAGAAATCTGAAGGTAAGATGTTGAACGTTCTGATAAATGTTTTATGGTCCCGTGAGAGGTATATGCTATAAAAGACCCCAACAGAGTTGAATATTCAGCAAAGGTCACATCTTACACCTCTTTATTCACCTTTTTTGCCGATGTGTATGCACGTAGTGTTCTGTATAAAAAATAAATGACATCTTGGTGAAGATATGATTTCCGATTAGCTGTTTAAGTGCAAATTCATATTCTGCACATGAATATCCACATAAGAATAAATATAGTATGGATATTTTTGATATTTCCATGGAAACTGGGCATACACAGGCTAACTAGATCACAGAAAACAGACTACAGTGTATAGACATTGTCTGAATGTCACTACAAAAAAAAAAAAAAAAGAATAATTACCAGATATAATGACTCTTCTGCCACTCTAGAGCAGCAGCTGTGTTTTTACATATATTGCTTGTAATTTTGTTGATCAACAAATATACCGTACTGTGGAATATACTTTAAGAATACCAGCAAATTGACTTAATTTGTCCAATGTAAAATGATTTGTTACATTCTACCTTAATCACCAAAATTACACTCAACAGAAAGTAAGGATGGAAAGGGTCAGGACTAGAGTGCCCTGACAAAATTCCTGTGACTATGAAATTATTATGTCAAAGCCAGAAAGATTTGATCTCTCAAAGGAAAGAGATAGACGGGATTTTCTGAGAGCAATTAGACTGAGATGAAAAGAGGGTAAATTCAGCAATTCTGTGGAAAGGTTACGCAAGGTACTTCTTGAAGTGATGAGTTTTTGGGATAGAACACAAGCTGGTGACAGTGCCGTTTTCACTGGAGCTGGTAGGTTATTGTGCCATTGGTGAGTCAGAAGGGAGAAGATGATATCTTGTCCACTGCCTTGTCTAGCAATCATAGCCGTTAATGCTTTTGTTGTGTTTGTGTTTGTTGAGGAATGCCAAAGACGCAAACAAAGTCTATTTGACATTGACGAGCCTGAGCTTCTGTGTAGGCTAAATTGAACAACCTTATCCCTCTTCCTCTGGATGTTCAACCTGGTCTGGTTGGACCCCAAGGCCAGTCCAGACAGTCCTGAGTTCATCCAGTTTACAATGAAAATCAGCATTCTGGACACTTCCTCCCTCCATCATCTCCATCATTCCTTTGCCCGAGGACATGGTTGCTCTCTTGAGAAGCATGGGGTAACATCGGCAGTTTGTTGCATCTGTTGCATAGGTTCATGTTAAGTGTCATTCTGCATGTGCCTACTGATGAATGACACACAGAGAGGCAGGAGGGAAGGAAGCGAAGAGTGAGGGAGAGAGCGGGGAGATAATCACTACAATTTTGTTTTAGATTTGGAAATACCACCGAGTACAACCTGTCCTCATGAATAATGATGTACCTTGGCATCTAGCTGGAATTAAAGTGACTCACATTGCTGTAATAATCACAGTTATCGATTAGTCTGTGCCGCATAGACAAGGTCATGCTGGAACATTCAGAGAGAGGACAGAAAAGAATCGGGGTGATGGAGAGGAGGGGATCAGGAACAAAAACGAGTTGTACGGGAAGCAGGCATAATCACATGGCTTTAAGGGACAATACCAACTTATTTTACATATGGCTGAATGTTGTTTTTGCTTAGATTAAAATCATAATGAATAAAATATCTGCTAACTATCATGCGTATTCCTCAGTGGCCCATTATCCACATAATATGTCTCTCGATACTCACAAATATTACCACACTTTTTAAAATGGACTGCACCAAGATATTTTCTCTGAGAAGTAGGAAAAAGATGCAGCCCAAGGCATTAACTTGTTTCTAGGCAAGACTGGTAGAGCACATCATGCACATCATATTTGACACATTTATTTTCTCTGGTATCACACATTTTGTATAACATCTCATTTTGCTGCAGTCAGTGCTGCCTCTTTATGCACTACTACTGAAACCACAAGGAAGAACATCTTATCTACATGTTCCTTTTTGAATGTGATCTGAAGACAGGGCAGCTGGATAGGTTGGGATCCTGATTAGTCCCTTGGGGCCAGATCGATTAATGGGTCCACACCATTACTGATATATGCCGAAATGTTTCAAGCTGTAAATACAGTCATGTCATGTTGCAAGTGACATTAGGATGGTTTGAAAACCATTGTGAATGGTCAGAGCAGCCAGAATGAAATGGATCCCTGAGTTGCTAAAATGTGGTAGTTGATATATTTATTTAATATGTTAATGCTGTCTTAATGTGTGTATTTCCAGATTTGTGTGTGGAGTAAAATTGAATGATGTATATAATGAAGCATGATGCTCCCCATATTTAGAGTTGTCTGATTTTTTTTTTTTTTAAGCTTGTTTATTATTCATTGTTATGACAAAGATTTAATTATGTTATTATTCAAGCCACGTTTATTCATATAGCCTTTCATTACAAAAGTATGTCTCAAAGGACTTGACAAACAATGTGAAAAACCATACTGAACTAATCATCACTCAGTGAAAATGGGAAAGAAGGGGGAAATCTCCAAGAAAACCTTGTTAGGAAAATAAATATACAAACTGGGAGATCTATGGTGGGTCAGGTCAAAGAGGGACCCCCCACCAGGATGGCTGCTCTCTCAGCAGACACAACAGTAATACTGACAATGACAAAGCAAAACACGATGAGGCAAATGGGACTTGGGTCAGCTAGGGCCATCGACTGCAGCCACAGTTAGGTAAAATCACTGTGTGACAGCGAAGGAAAAACAGATGGCAGCACACACAGCTGTGCGAAGTAAAACTGCACACACCACACTCACATGCACACACCACACAGAGACAAAAAAGTGTAATGGTGCAGACAATAAAATGGCATGAGGGAGAAAACAGGGCAGAAAGTGGCCGGGTAAATTTCTACCTTTATTATAAATGAACCGTTTCATTCTCGTATTAACATATATTTCCACCCTGCCCCGGGCATCATTAGAGCTCTGGTAGCATAACAATTTATCAGCACATTTATATGATTAAAGGGGTTATTTAGTGTACCACTAGGTCAGGAGTCACTGTGTTAGAGCAGTGTGTGTGTGTGTGTGTGTGTGTGTGTGTGAGTGTCTGTATGCATGTGTACACATGTGGTGTTACAGACAAATGGACTGAAACAGGGGGTTGGAAAGAGAGGCCATAGAGTGCATCCACCTCCGGAGGTGTCTTCGATAGCTCATGCTTTGATACAACCACATTTTCTCTCTTAAATATAGTGCTGGAAAGACCAAGGCAAACGTGAACAGCACATTAATATTGAAATTTGAATCTCTCTAAATGCTTCATAGTTTTTATTCGCTCTTTTTTTCTTTTGTACCCTCTTCGCTCTCCCCTGCCTATAGCCACTCCAGAAATGAGAAAATATCAACCATTAGAAATTCATTTTAAAAGAGCAAGAAATGTTCATTCTGCTACAGATTTACTGATATGTACTGGATGAGTGATTTTCTACACTATAGTACTCTCAGCAGACAAGAAATTGAATGTGCTTTTAATGAGAGATAAGACCATTTCTGATTACACGCTGTGCCAGTTTACTCTACAAAGTACTCTATTTGGAATGTAATGCCAGGAGGCTGGATTAGCAGTTTGAGATGGTATGAGACTTTTTTAACCCCTTATCTAACCAAGCAAGTTGTCCAAGAATACATTATTATACGCAGGATTAGCATAAGGGAGAGTGTGCAGCAGGAGGATTATAACATTTACACTCTCAGGAGTGGGAGCTGACCAATAATACTAGAGCGTTATATTGGTGGTCACTGATGCTGAACACCAGACCAGCTGTGGTTCAGTGCCTTGTTCAGGGTCGCTTCAACAACAGTTGTTACTAAATGTGTGATTTTGTATTAAGTGCTTATTTCTGGGGATGTTTATTTGTATCTGAGTAGAGCCTCTGTTCTGGTGGTTTGATCATCACCAACTGTAACAAAGGATCACTCATTTTGATATCACTGAAAAATGACTTATGCCAAAAGCACATTATACAAGGATAGCAGGACATCTCACATTTGCTGAGCTACTGAGATGTTGAATCCAATCTTGCATCAAAATAGTGAAAAATGTTGGGATGAGGCAACATATGTTTGCACATTCTACGGTGAGCTGTGAAGTCTTGAGTAGGGACTCTGTCATTCAATCACAAGTGAAAACCAATAGGATATCAGTTCAGGAGAGAAACACCATTGTATTTGAAGGGATAGGTGGATGGGAGAGAGATGTTTAAAGATGTATGAAGGTTTTACTGGTTGACATTTTAATTCACACCTACTAGTGTAGGCTGATGTCACTAGTGGAAGTGGAAGTAGAAGCCATGTGAGGTAATTTCATGGAGACTTTAAACATAAGGATGAATGCAATGTGGAACAGAAACTTATCGTAGCAGTTCTGCTGCAGGAAGATTGGCATATCTGCCTTTTCTGGCACAAGTTACTCATTCATACTAGCTGCTGTTAGATTAGGCTAAACAAGCTCCATAGGCTATGACTCAGTAGTGTAACATCGGGCTACAGCATATCAGGTGTGAATGAGGATGGGCCCATGGGAGGACTGGGAGCAGCAGAGCAATCGAAAAATGCAAATTTTTGTCAAATTGTTTAGGTTTTGTTGCACCCATGGCAAGGAGTCCTATTATTACTAACTGAAATAAAATGTAACCAAAGACCATTTGGCTACATTTTTTGCCATGTGTGTATGTGTGTTAGCAACTTATCTTGCTTTTCTTGTGAGGGACGACAAGCCACCCATATCATATAAGATGCAATGATGAGTTCTATAACCTATAAACCTAAGGCCAGAATGATGTACTTTTTTTTTTTTTTAAGATTTTTTTTTGGCATTTCTAAGAGAGACAGGAAACACTGGGGAGAGAGGGCGGATGACATGCAGCAAAAGGTCTGGACTTGAATTTGAATGACACACTACATCTAGAGGTTTAAGAGTGGTAGCTGAGGCGTGTTTGTAAATTACATCGCCATAGTCCAAAACAGCCTCAAAAATCCTGTTTCCTACAGATCATAGGAAAGTGAGAAATGTTTCTGTGGAGATAACCAATTTTCTGATGCAGTTTGCTAGCCAGGGAATGTATATGGTATTTAAATGTAATTTTTCATCAAGCCAGGTACCAACATATTTGTATTCAAATATTAGTGGCATTTATAGTGGAAATGTGTAAATTACTGAAGTCAGAGTTTCTGGCTCTAGAGAACAATATACATTTTGTCTTATTTGCATTCAGGAGTAATTTAAAATTAGATAAATAGTCAGATAAACAGGAAGTGATATTGTCAATAAAATTTGTAAATAACACAGGACCAAATATTTATCCTTAAGGAACGACCCTTATAGGTAGAAATTCAGAACGAACATTTTCAGATAAACAGAGTTCTCAAAGCAATTGCATACTCTAAAATCAAAATCAATGTTGCGTAAACACAGAAGGAGTAAGGAAGGGTCAAAAGTATGAGTGTCACATCCCCGCTATAGTGTAGCGACCACTGGGCACTCCCCAAAGCTCGACGCCAGCAGCAGTGGGACAAGAACCAGCATTATGATGAGCTCACACCCCACTGCAATGAAAGTGAGTTGGAGCCAGAGTTCATCAATGCCGCTGCTGACCCAGAGGACAGCCTCACCTCACCTCACTGACAGACACCTTTCCACCACCGGTGTTGAAGGCAGGCATAATGGAGGCAGAACCACCGGCAATGGAGGATTTATTCTGTCTCTTGAGCATCGCTAACCTAAGGGACTCCCTTTACGACATCCATTTGGCATAATTTCCTGGGAGTTATGAGGCTGCCAGCAGATTGTGTTGGACTAACTTTGCGCTCACCAATCTGACCCAGCCCAACCTGCTTTCGTCTCTCCTCCCTCCCTCCCTCCCTCTCAGACATCTGGCAGTGTGTGTAGGTGTCCTAGTGTGAGCCACTAAAGACAAGACTTCCAGTGGCTTAGTTGGTTTATTTCCTCAGAGTTGAGGGCCACACAGAAGTTTCCTGCTCCAGTGTGCCCCCTCTGGAAGAGGCCCTTGCTGCCATCCTGATTGCACACTCTGCTGGCTGGTCAGCGAGCAGGAAGCTGCTTCCTTCACAGGTGCAGGATAAGGATAGGCTCAAATATTTTGTCAGAATATTCCGGCTGAGTGCACGGTGGCCAACAGTTTTGGAGTGTTGGGATTTTCAGCAGCATGCGTGCCAGCTGTTGTCAGCAGCTGGCACACTCCTGGGGAAAGCCAAAGTCATAGAAATGACTGTTTTACGGGAAGGAATGCCCCAGCAGTGAAAGCTGTGGTTTCCAGCCCCCTCAACCCCCTGTGTATCCCTGACAGAGTGGAGGGAACATGCCTGCAGAGAACAGTAGATGGTGTATGGCCCTCAGGAGAATGCTGTCACAGCAACCTCCTAGAAATCCAGACGGCGGCTTCAAACCCCTTATACACAGAACACACATTGCAGAGGACCAAGAACCGCACTACAGTTTCCTATATTAACTGGCAGGACAGAGTTCAGTCCACGTCCTTGTTGAAGATGGCAGTGGTGGCAGAAGGTGGCTGTGGGCCTCAGAGCTCCTGCTGTCTTTGAAGGATTCTCTTACAAAACAGGTGTACCGACTTCATATAGTGGGGCAGGCCCGTGCCGTCTTCACCCTGAAGTTGTGCAACAGATATGGACCCAGAGATATGGACCCAGTTCAAGAAGGCGCAAGTGGACCCATTCAACAATCCCTGATGCTGGAATGCACTGATCATGATTGATCAGTGGGTTGAAAAGTAGAAAATAAAGTAAAACCAACCAAGATGCTAAAACCAATCCAAAGAACCCATCGTTTTGCACGTTTATGCACTGGCATACTCAAGCTTTCGGTTTACTGTAACCTGCAAATGGGGCAGGCATTGGTGGGGTGGGGTGCGGGTGCGGGTGTGGGTGGGGGGTGGGGCATACACAAGGAATTGATTAATTTTGTATTAGGTTCTCTGCTTCCACAATTAATTAATCATAGAACTGTTTTAATATCGCCTTGATCCAATATGTTGTTGATACAAAATGCAGAAAGTGCAGTAAATTAATTGTGTTTCGCAGGTCATTAAGACAAATAATTGGGTCTTGAGTGACTCATAATTGAGTTCTGAGTGATTAATAAACGAGACCACTATATCTTGCGAAGTGATCAGGATTATCATTTTGGTCACAACTGTACAGCCCTGCAGCACAATCTTTTTTTTTTTTTTTTTAATTTGTTTCATTCCTTATTCATCATCACTGTCAGGTACACTGTTTAGCTTTACTGTTTGGGTTACAGTTGTAGAGCAGGTTTTTGAGGCACTAAGGCTAATACATGACCGAAACAGATGGATGGATGGATGGATGGATGGATGGATGAATAGATAGATAGATAGATAGATAGATAGATAGATAGATAGATAGATAGATAGATAGATAGATAGATAAAAGTGAAATGTGTCATGTCCTGCTACACTGCTCCTCACTACACAGCTGACCTTGTGAGGGTTTTTGTAATACTCTGATCTCTGTTAGTGACAAGCTAAATGTCTGTATGGATAATTAAGCCAGTGGTTTCATTACTGGCCAATTAGTCTCATATCACTCTCATTTAGTTGCCCCTCTTATCTGTCCCTGTGTTTGCACATTCTCTCCATAGACACAAAGCACACACACACACATACACGCACACACACGCACACATGCATACATAGTCGGTATAAGCTGTGTAGGCCACATCAGCATGGACCAGATAGAGAACACTGCACTAAGCATGTTTGCTCACCAATGGTGCTGGCTGCTAGATAACAGTTAATACAATCACAAATGTGACCGGCTTATCTTTTAGCTGTGTTATTGAAAAGTTGTTGGAAAAGTTCTACAGCTCCACCATAACATTCGAGGTTACCAGAAACTCTACTGGCAGGGAACAAAATAAGATACAGGAGGTAAATAAATGTTTAAAAACAAAGATGAAATTATCTAAAAATTGCCAGACTTAACAAAACTAGCATTAAGCAGTAAAGAAAACAACTAATGGGATTATATCCAGACTTTTGATTTTCCTCTCCTTTTCCCTGTGGGGCGGCTCTCTGTTCTCACAGCTTTGGAATCACATTGCTTCCTGTGTTTCTGGTCTGTCAGTCTCTTTCCCAAAGTGCTGGCTCTACCTTGGCCTCACACTTCCTCACTCTCTCTCCCTCCCTTTCCCTCTGCGCTCCCTCCTCTACTTTCTCCTGTCTTAGAACTTTATTAGCTGAGATTTACTCTGGTGGACCCCAGTGCTGGCTAGCCCTGACTTGCATCTCAAGGAGAAGTGTGCTGGTGGCACCAGCATCCTCCTCCTCCCCCTCTTCTCTTTCCGCTCCACTGAACGCCTGGCTGCTGCCGCCTCTGCAGCTCAATTTGCGCAACAAATTCCACCAACGCCAACTGTTGAGGGAGACTCCTGTGGTGGAGCTGCTGAAGGCGCTAAATTGACAAGGAATTGGCTTTCTAACAAGACCCCAGAGTTTGGGTTAGTGGTTGACAAGCAAATGAGAAAACACAGAGATTAAAATGCTGCGTGCGTTACATGCTCAGTGGGAAGCGAGACTTTTCGTGACTTTTCCTGGATGAAGACAAAGACAGTAATACAGACAGAGGAAAGGAAACAAAACTATGTGAGATAAACAAAGCTGTGAATCAGTGTTACCTCTGTATTGCCTTTGCTCTCACCGTGTAACTTTGAACCAGGTTGCTTTGTTTTTAGAATTGCCTTTGTCAACACAGGCCTAGTTCCAGTGGGTGGTTTGGGCAAACCTAACAAGAGAATTGGTGGGGAGGCAGAGGGAGAAAGCAGGACGTAGTATTAAAAAGATTATTCTTACCTGGAGCACTCGGCTATGCTATATAAATTGTGAAATAAAGCAATATCTCTTTGGATATACATCTGATGAGCCCCAAAAGGCTAATGGCCCTATTTCTTTTGGGTTCCCATGTGAAGGTAGTCCAAAAATACCATTAAGAGTCTGGATAAGAAATGCTGTTTCTCCAATTAAATTAGGGTTTTTAATATAACAGGGGTCCAACAGGGTGCT